>NC_053390.1:458815069-459115069 GCF_905171765.1 Bufo bufo
TTGGCCATGTTGTGGTGGTACTGTGTGCTGCATTGTGGTATTTGGCACTGTTGAAGTACTTTGAGCTGTATTGTGGTATTTGGCACTGTTGTGGAGGTACTTTGTGCTGTATAATGGTATTTGGCACTGTTGTGGTGGTACTTTGTGCTGTATTGTGGTATTTGGCACTGTTGTGGTGGTACTTTGTGCTGTATTGTGGTATTTGGCACTGTTGTGGAGGTACTTTGTGCTGTATTGTGGTATTTGGCACTGTTGTGGAGGTACTTTGTGCTGTATTGTGGTATTTGGCACTGTTGCAGAGGTCCTTTGTGCTGGTTTATGGTATCTGGCACTGTTGTAGAGATACTCTGTGCTATATTGTGGCATCTGGCACTATTGTAGAGGTATTATGTGCTGTAGTGTGGTATTTTGCACTGTTGCAGAGGTCCTTTGTGCTGTATTGTGTTATTTGGCACTGTTCTGGAGGTACTCTGTGCTGTATTGTGGTATTTTGCACTGTTGTGGAGGTACTTTGTGCTGTACAATGGTATTTGGCACTGTTGTAGAGATACTCTGCTATATTGTGGTATCTGCCACTATTAAGTCAACACCAAAAAACGACCATAGATGTCCCTATTGCCAATAATTAGTATATCAATAAATATTGTGGCTAATAAAGGGTCTAGCTAATCAAATAACCCCGTACAATCTCCAGAGTATATAAAACAACTGAAACAAAAAATGGAGCTCACATAGTACCTATATAAAACATTATATGTTATTGAATCATAGTGTATAACAAAATATACCATTAAAAAGGGGGAAGTGGCAGAACAGACCATCCCGGCAGTACACACACCACAAAAATATATCATTTTGGAAAATAAATAAAGATATATAGAATATTGATATAAATGGATATAAAAGTAGTATACTATAAAAGTAAAAAGTAACAATGGGGTGAGTCAATGGTTGCGAGAGTCATCAACAGTGCATAATATAAGGATATTGGCAAACTGATAATATATACAGACCAATCCTGCCAAAACTCCAAGGAGAAAATAGCAAGAAAAAGACTCACCCAAGCAAAGTGTGTACACCAGGATGGCACGGTTTTATATGGATACTACACTGCGTGCAGAATTATTAGGCAAATGAGTATTTTGACCACATCATCCTCTTTATGCATGTTGTCTTACTCCAAGCTGTATAGGCTCGAAAGCCTACTACCAATTAAGCATATTAGGTGATGTGCATCTCTGTAATGAGAAGGGGTGTGGTCTAATGACATCAACACCCTATATTAGGTGTGCATAATTATTAGGCAACTTCCTTTCCTTGGAAAAATGGGTCAAAATGGGTCAAAAGAAGGACTTGACAGGCTCAGAAAAGTCAAAAATAGTGAGATATCTTGCAGAGGGATGCAGCACTCTTAAAATTGCAAAGCTTCTGAAGCGTGATCATCGAACAATCAAGCGTTTCATTCAAAATAGTCAACAGGGTCGCAAGAAGCGTGTGGAAAAACCAAGGCGCAAAATAACTGCCCATGAACTGAGAAAAGTCAAGCGTGCAGCTGCCAAGATGCCACTTGCCACCAGTTTGGCCATATTTCAGAGCTGCAACATCACTGGAGTGCCCAAAAGCACAAGGTGTGCAATACTCAGAGACATGGCCAAGGTAAGAAAGGCTGAAAGACGACCACCACTGAACAAGACACACAAGCTGAAACGTCAAGACTGGGCCAAGAAATATCTCAAGACTGATTTTTCTAAGGTTTTATGGACTGATGAAATGAGAGTGAGTCTTGATGGGCCAGATGGATGGGCCCGTGGCTGGATTGGTAAAGGGCAGAGAGCTCCAGTCCGACTCAGACGCCAGCAAGGTGGAGGTGGAGTACTGGTTTGGGCTGGTATCATCAAAGATGAGCTTGTGGGGCCTTTTCGGGTTGAGGATGGAGTCAAGCTCAACTCCCAGTCCTACTGCCAGTTTCTGGAAGACACCTTCTTCAAGCAGTGGTACAGGAAGAAGTCTGCATCCTTCAAGAAAAACATGATTTTCATGCAGGACAATGCTCCATCACACGCGTCCAAGTACTCCACAGCGTGGCTGGCAAGAAAGGGTATAAAAGAAGAAAATCTAATGACATGGCCTCCTTGTTCACCTGATCTGAACCCCATTGAGAACCTGTGGTCCATCATCAGATGTGAGATTTACAAGGAGGGAAAACAGTACACCTCTCTGAACAGTGTCTGGGAGGCTGTGGTTGCTGCTGCACGCAATGTTGATGGTGAACAGATCAAAACACTGACAGAATCCATGGATGGCAGGCTTTTGAGTGTCCTTGCAAAGAAAGGTGGCTATATTGGTCACTGATTTGTTTTTGTTTTGTTTTTGAATGTCAGAACTGTATATTTGTGAATGTTGAGATGTTATATTGGTTTCACTGGTAAAAATAAATAATTGAAATGGGTATATATTTGTTTTTTGTTAAGTTGCCTAATAATTATGCACAGTAATAGTCACCTGCACACACAGATATCCCCCTAAAATAGCTAAAACTAAAAACAAACTAAAAACTACTTCCAAAAATATTCAGCTTTGATATTAATGAGTTTTTTGGGTTCATTGAGAACATGGTTGTTGTTCAATAATAAAATTAATCCTCAAAAATACAACTTGCCTAATAATTCTGCACTCCCTGTATGTGAGCTCCATTTTTTGTTTCAGTTGTTTTATCTGGCACTATTGTAGAGGTACTTTGTGCTGTATTGTGGTATTTGGCACTATTGTAGAGGTACTCTGTGCTGTATTGTGGTATTTGGCACTGTTGCGGAGATACTCTGTGCTGTATTGTGGTATTTGGCACTGTTGCGGAGGTACTCTGTGCTGTATTGTGGTATCTGGCACTATTGTAGACGTACTTGTGCTGTACAATGGTATTTGGCACTGTGCTATATTGTGGTATCTGGCACTATTGTAGAGGTACTTGGTGCTGTATTGTGGCATTTAGCACTATTGTAGAGGTACTTGGTGCTGTATTGTGGTATTTGGCACTATTGTACAAGTACTTGGTGCTGTATTGTGGTATTTAGCACTATTGTACAGGTACTTGGTGCTGTATTGTGGTATTTAGCACTGTTGTAGAGATGCTCTGTGCTATATTGTGGTATCTGGCACTATTGTAGAGGTACTTGGTGCTGTATTGTGGCATTTAGCACTATTGTAGAGGTACTTGGTGCTGTATTGTGGTATTTGGCACTATTGTACAAGTACTTGGTGCTGTATTGTGGTATTTAGCACTATTGCAGAGGTACTTGGTGCTGTATTGTGGTATTTGGCACTGTTGCGGAGGTCCTTTGTGCTGGATTGGGGCATTTGGCACTGTTGTGGAGGTACGCTGTGCTGTATCTGGCACTATTGTAGACGTACTTGTGCTGTATTGTGGTATTTGGCACTGTTGTGGAGGTACTTTGTGCTGTATTGTGGTATTTGGCACTGTTGTGGAGGTCCTTTGTGCTGGATAATGGTATTTGGAGCTACTACAGAGGTAATATCATGATATCTGATACTGTCACACTCCCTGGGTGTGTGACACAGGTTGCCGCTTGCCAGCATCTTGACACCCTCTGTAGTAGGACAAGGGTATGGCCACACTCCGCCCAAATCATGCAGATTTAGCTGCACATTTTGGTGTGGTAATGCTGCAGATCTGGTTTTATTCTAGGACTTCTTTCCCGTCACCTAAATAAACATACTGAACCAGAAGGAGTGACTATGGAGACATGATTTCTGGAGCATTCTGTGAGTGGCAGGCCTGCTGTAGGCAGCACACATCTACAGTATAACCTTACATGTGCCTCTGGGCCAGTATGATGGCGTTAACATCCTCAGAGTTCACCATATTTAGGATCCTGCTACAAAACACTCCTGAGGCACTTGGTTCCATCATGTGGTCGGCTGCCTGTAAGAACAAATCAAACAATTACTGGCTAAGCCAGGCCAAACTAATCCAATTACACATTCATATCTCGGGCTGCGTTCACATCTGAGTCATGGTTTCCGGCTTTCTGCAAGGATGAATGTACTGTAGATTGTGGTAACTACACTTCTAATCAGTGACATATGGGAAGGCAATAGGGCCCCCTTCTTCTGAGTCTGACAACACACTGTAGGCACCCACAACTGTTAAAGGCTCCGAGTAGTCAGAACTCCACGTTCTACATCTGTCCTGTCCAGCACCTGCATGGACGTATGAAGCCCAAAGGAAGGTAAATGTGGACTTCAAAGAAAGGACTTTAATAACTATGGGCGCTTACCATGGCTGACAACTCCCAATGGAAACAATCACCTGCATACTCGATTGCCGCTACCCATTGGCACATGTGATTGGCTAAGCCGAACAGTTGATCTGCATGCAACTTAGGTGTACAACCAGGCATGGAAGCTAGCGGTGGTGGAAAAGTAGCCGATATGCACCCAAAAACTGCACACTCATCCAAACTTAATATGTTTTTTTTTTTATTATGAACAACTACACATTATCCCATCCAAACCCCTTGAGATCAGTTGACACGAATGGGCAACGCTGTTGGCAGCCACCCGGTTCTCTGCAATGCCCAGCTACAGGGCGCAAAGTAATTGAATCAGTACCCAAGTACCACACAACGGTGCCCCTCTAGAAGAAGTATGTGACTGTGACCCTGAGAGCTATGGAGGCTGCCATCAGCAGTCCAGCATTAACTTCTCCTGAGCAGTTGTGTCCCACTAACTCTTTACTGCTACACGACAATGTATTCGCGGTGCCCGGTGCAGCTATATATGACCATGCATTGTAAAGCGTCAGAATCCCACACCCCAAGCACACAATGCGGTTACCGAGTGCAGGTGCTTCCCCTGGGGGTCTGGCAGATCCTTGCTCATGTCTCAGCACCTTTCCCCCTGACATGCAGCAGCCACCGGCAATCCTCCCAATTTCCTGGTTACACTTGTAATCTTCCGTCTCATTGGTCACTTCCTGCTGCCTGCGGATTGGCTCTCGTCTCTCTCTTTCCCTGGATGTCCCGCCCCTTTAACCCCTTAGAAGCGTGCTGTCATGTATGTGGCAGGCTGAAGAGGATCACTGCTCTGGGATCAGATAACGCTGCTCAGTCCAGTAACCATTATATTAGTGAAAAATCATAGAAAGAGCTGCAACTACAGGAGTTCCTGACTGGTTGGGGAGACAGAATCATTTGGACACGAGGCTGAAGTTGGTTTCTTATTCGTCCAGTTTCTTATTCACTGAAGTTGGTTTCTTATTCGGCAGTTTCTTATACATTACTATGACAAATAAACCTTTTTTCCTCTTATTCCTCTGCAGTAAATCTGTTTTTTTCTACATAAATGTTAAATATTATTTGTGAACAATCAGATTAATAAAAAAAAAATCTACATTATTGGTGTTTTTACTGAAAAAAACGATAGTGAAAAATGGATGAAAAAATATGCATTTTGAATAAGTAACTGAGGAATATAAGGGGTTAAACGCCGTTGGGCCACTAATCAAAGGGTTAAAATATAAAGAGTAAGGGCCCCTCCATAACACCCAACTGTATCCAGCCTGGCCCAAACTGTGGATTGGCAGGAAAACAGGTGCCAACCTTGCCAACTATATACATTTTCAGTATTTTGAATAAGTAACTGAGGAATTTAAGGGGTTAAACGCCGTCGGGCCACTAATCTAAGGGTGGAAATATAAAGAGTAAGGACCCCTCTATAATACCCAACTGTATCCAGCCTGGCCCAAACTGTGGATTGGCATTAAAACAGGTGCCAACCTTGCCAACTATATACATTTTCAGCATTTTGAATAAGTAACTGGTGATTTTAAGGGGTTAAAGGCTATTGGGCCACTAATCTAAGCGTGGAAATATAAAGAGTAAGGACCCCTCTATAATACCCAACTGTATCCAGCCTGGCCCAAACTGTGGATTGGCATTAAAACAGGTGCCAACCTTGCCAACTATATACATTTTCAGCATTTTGAATAAGTAACTGAGGAATTTAAGGGGTTAAACGCCGTTGGGCCACTAATCTAAGGGTGGAAATATAAAGAGTAAGGGCCCCTCCATAATACCCAACTGTATCCAGCCTGGCCCAAACAGTTGATTGGCAGGAAAACAGGTGCCAACCTTGCCAACTATATACATTTTCAGCATTTTGAATAAGTAACTGAGGAATTTAAGGGGTTAAATGCCGTTGGGCCACTAATCTAAGGGTGGAAATATAAAGAGTAAGGACCCCTCTATAATACCCAACTGTATCCAGCCTGGCCCAAACAGTGGATTGGCAGGAAAACAGGTGCCAACCTTGCCAACTATATACATTTTCAGCATTTTGAATAAGTAACTGAGGAATTTAAGGGGTTAAACGCCGTTGGGCCACTCATCTAAGGGTGGAAATATAAAGAGTAAGGACCCCTCCATAATACCCAACTGTACCCAGCCTGGCCCAAACTGTGGATTGGCAAGAAAACAGGTGCCAACCTTGCCAACTATATACATTTTCAGCATTTTGAATAAGTAACTGAGGAATTTAAGGGGTTAAACGCTGTTATGCCACTGATCTAAGGGTGGAAATAGAAAGAGTAAGGGTCCCTCTATAATACCCAACAGTATCCAGCCTGGCCCAAACAGTGGATTGGCAGGAAAACAGGTGCCAACCTTGCCAACTATATACATTTTCAGCATTTTGAATAAGTAATTGAGGAATTTAAGGGGTTAAATGCCGTTGGGCCACTAATCTAAGGGTGGAAATATAAAGAGTAAGGACCCCTCTATAATACCCAACTGTATCCAGCCTGGCCCAAACTGTGGATTGGCATTAAAACAGATGCCAACCTTGCCAACTATATACATTTTCAGCATTTTAAATAAGTAACTGGTGATTTTAAGGGGTTAAACGCCGTTGGGCCACTAGTCTAAGGGTGGAAATATAAAGAGTAAGGGCCCCTCCATAACACCCAACTGTACCCAGCCTGGCCCAAACTGTGGATTGGCAGGAAAACAGGTGCCAACCTTGCTAATATACATTTTCAGCATTTTGAATAAGTAACTGAGGAATTTAAGGGGTTAAACGCCGTTGGGCCACTAATCTAAGGGTGGAAATATAAAGAGTAAGGACTCCTCCATAATACCCAACTGTACCCAGCCTGGCCCAAACTGTGGATTGGCAAGAAAACAGGTGCCAACCTTGCCAACTATATACATTTTCAGCATTTTGAATAAGTAACTGAGGAATTTAAGGGGTTAAACGCTGTTATGCCACTGATCTAAGGGTGGAAATAGAAAGAGTAAGGGCCCCTCTATAAAACCCAACAGTATCCAGCCTGGCCAAAACTGTGGATTGGCAGGAAAACAGGTGCCAACCTTGCTAATATACATTTTCTACATTTTGAATAAGTAATGGAGGAATTTAAGGGGTTAAACGCCGTTGGGCCACTAATCTAAGGGTGGAAATATAAAGAGTAAGGACCCCTCTATAATACCCAACTGTATCCAGCCTGGCCCAAACTGTGGATTGGCATTAAAACAGGTGCCAACCTTGCCAACTATATACATTTTCAGCATTTTGAATAAGTAACTGGTGATTTTAAGGGGTTAAAGGCTATTGGGCCACTAATCTAAGCGTGGAAATATAAAGAGTAAGGACCCCTCTATAATACCCAACTGTATCCAGCCTGGCCCAAACTGTGGATTGGCATTAAAACAGGTGCCAACCTTGCCAACTATATACATTTTCAGCATTTTGAATAAGTAACTGAGGAATTTAAGGGGTTAAACGCCGTTGGGCCACTAATCTAAGGGTGGAAATATAAAGAGTAAGGGCCCCTCCATAATACCCAACTGTATCCAGCCTGGCCCAAACAGTTGATTGGCAGGAAAACAGGTGCCAACCTTGCCAACTATATACATTTTCAGCATTTTGAATAAGTAACTGAGGAATTTAAGGGGTTAAATGCCGTTGGGCCACTAATCTAAGGGTGGAAATATAAAGAGTAAGGACCCCTCTATAATACCCAACTGTATCCAGCCTGGCCCAAACAGTGGATTGGCATTAAAACAGGTGCCAACCTTGCCAACTATATACATTTTCAGCATTTTGAATAAGTAACTGGTGATTTTAAGGGGTTAAACGCTGTTGGGCCACTAATCTAAGGGTGGAAATATAAAGAGTAAGGACCCCTCCATAATACCCAACTGTACCCAGCCTGGCCCAAACTGTGGATTGGCAAGAAAACAGGTGCCAACCTTGCCAACTATATACATTTTCAGCATTTTGAATAAGTAACTGAGGAATTTAAGGGGTTAAACGCTGTTATGCCATTGATCTAAGGGTGGAAATAGAAAGAGTAAGGGCCCCTCTATAATACCCAACTGTACCCAGCCTGGCCCGAACTGTGGATTGGCAGGAAAACAGGTGCCAACCTTGCTAATATACATTTTCTACATTTTGAATAAGTAATGGAGGAATTTAAGGGGTTAAACGCCGTTGGGCCACTAATCTAAGGGTGGAAATATAAAGAGTAAGGACCCCTCTATAATACCCAACTGTATCCAGCCTGGCCCAAACTGTGGATTGGCATTAAAACAGGTGCCAACCTTGCCAACTATATACATTTTCAGCATTTTGAATAAGTAACTGGTGATTTTAAGGGGTTAAACGCTGTTGGGCCACTAATCTAAGGGTGGAAATATACAGAGTAAGGACCCCTCCATAACACCCAACTGTACCCAGCCTGGCCCAAACTGTGGATTGGCAGGAAAACAGGTGCCAACCTTGCCAACTATATACATTTTCAGCATTTTGAATAAGTAACTGAGGAATTTAAGGGGTTAAACGCCGTTGGGCCACTAATCTAAGGGTAGAAATATAAAGAGTAAGGACCCCTCCATAATACCCAACTGTACCCAGCCTGGCCCAAACTGTGGATTGGCAAGAAAACAGGTGCCAACCTTGCCAACTATATACATTTTCAGCATTTTGAATAAGTAACTGAGGAATTTAAGGGGTTAAACGCCGTTGGGCCACTAGTCTAAGGGTGGAAATATAAAGAGTAAGGACCCCTCCATAATACCCAACTGTATCCAGCCTGGCCCAAACAGTGGATTGGCAGGAAAACAGGTGCCAACCTTGCTAATATACATTTTCTACATTTTGAATAAGTAACTGAGGAATTTAAGGGGTTAAACGCCGTTGGGCCACTGATCTAAGGGTAGAAATATAAAGAGTAAGGACCCCTCCATAACACCCAACTGTACCCAGCCTGGCCCAAACTGTGGATTGGCAAGAAAACAGGTGCCAACCTTGCCAACTATATACATTTTCAGCATTTTGAATAAGTAACTGAGGAATTTAAGGGGTTAAACGCCATTGGGCCACTAATCTAAGGGTGGAAATATAAAGAGTAAGGACCCCTCCATAATACCCAACTGTACCCAGCCTGGCCCAAACTGTGGATTGGCAGGAAAACAGGTGCCAACCTTGCCAACTATATACATTTTCAGCATTTTGAATAAGTAACTGAGGAATTTAAGGGGTTAAACGCCGTTGGGCCACTGATCTAAGGGTGGAAATTTAAAGAGTAAGGACCCCTCCATAATACCCGACTGTACCCAGCCTGGCCCAAACTGTGGATTGGCAAGAAAACAGGTGCCAACCTTGCCAACTATATACATTTTCAGCATTTTGAATAAGTAACTGAGGAATTTAAGGGGTTAAACGCCGTTGGGCCACTGATCTAAGGGTAGAAATATAAAGAGTAAGGACCCCTCCATAACACCCAACTGTACCCAGCCTGGCCCAAACTGTGGATTGGCAAGAAAACAGGTGCCAACCTTGCCAACTATATACATTTTCAGCATTTTGAATAAGTAACTGAGGAATATAAGGGGTTAAACGCTGTTGGGCCACTAATCTAAGGGTGGAAATATATAGAGTAAGGGCCCCTCCATAATACCCAACTGTATCCAGCCTGGTTCAAACTGTGGATTGGCAGGAAAACAGGTGCCAACCTTGCCAACTATATACATTTTCAGCATTTTGAATAAGTAACTGGTAATTTTAAGGGGTTAAACGCTGTTGGGCCACTGATCTAAGGGTAAAAATACAAAGAGTAAGGACCCCTCCATAATACCCAACTGTATCCAGCCTGGCCCAAACTGTGGATTGGCAAGAAAACAGGTGCCAACCTTGCCAACTATATACATTTTCAGCATTTTGAATAAGTAACTGAGGAATATAAGGGGTTAAACGCTGTTGGGCCACTAATCTAAGGGTGTAAATATATAGAGTAAGGGCCCCTCCATAATACCCAAATGTATCCAGCCTGGCCCAAACTGTGGATTGGCAAGAAAACAGGTGCCAACCTTGCCAACTATATACATTTTCAACATTTTGAATAAGTAACTGAGTAATTTAAGGGGTTAAATGCTCTTTGGCCACTAATCTAAGGGTGGAAATATAAAGAGTAAGGACCCCTCCATAATACCCAACTGTACCCAGCCTGGCCCAAACTGTGGATTGGCAGGAAAACAGGTGCCAACCTTGCCAACTATATACATTTTCAGCATTTTGAATAAGTAACTGAGGAATTTAAGGGGTTAAACGCCGTTGGGCCACTGATCTAAGGGTGGAAATTTAAAGAGTAAGGACCCCTCCATAATACCCAACTGTACCCAGCCTGGCCCAAACTGTGGATTGGCAAGAAAACAGGTGCCAACCTTGCCAACTATATACATTTTCAGCATTTTGAATAAGTAACTGAGGAATTTAAGGGGTTAAACGCCGTTGGGCCACTGATCTAAGGGTAGAAATATAAAGAGTAAGGACCCCTCCATAACACCCAACTGTACCCAGCCTGGCCCAAACTGTGGATTGGCAAGAAAACAGGTGCCAACCTTGCCAACTATATACATTTTCAGCATTTTGAATAAGTAACTGAGGAATATAAGGGGTTAAACGCTGTTGGGCCACTAATCTAAGGGTGGAAATATATAGAGTAAGGGCCCCTCCATAATACCCAACTGTATCCAGCCTGGTTCAAACTGTGGATTGGCAGGAAAACAGGTGCCAACCTTGCCAACTATATACATTTTCAGCATTTTGAATAAGTAACTGGTAATTTTAAGGGGTTAAACGCTGTTGGGCCACTGATCTAAGGGTAAAAATACAAAGAGTAAGGACCCCTCCATAATAGCCAACTGTATCCAGCCTGGCCCAAACTGTGGATTGGCAAGAAAACAGGTGCCAACCTTGCCAACTATATACATTTTCAGCATTTTGAATAAGTAACTGAGGAATATAAGGGGTTAAACGCTGTTGGGCCACTAATCTAAGGGTGTAAATATATAGAGTAAGGGCCCCTCCATAATACCCAAATGTATCCAGCCTGGCCCAAACTGTGGATTGGCAAGAAAACAGGTGCCAACCTTGCCAACTATATACATTTTCAACATTTTGAATAAGTAACTGGTAATTTAAGGGGTTAAATGCTCTTTGGCCACTGATCTAAGGGTGGAAATATAAAGAGTAAGGACCCCTCTATAATACCCAACTGTATCCAGCCTGGCCCAAACTGTGGATTAAAACAAGACCTATATTGTATTGTTGTAAATATATGGACCTACAGATAACGGGGGAGATTTATCAAAATCTGTCCAAAGGAAAAGTTGATGAGTTGAACATAAACCAATCAGATCGCTTCTTTCATTTTGTAGAGTCCTTGTTAATAATGAACGAAGCGATCTGATTGGTTGCTATGGACAACTCAGCAACTTTTCTATGGACAGGTATTAATAAATCTCCCCCAACATGTTATTTTTTTTTCCAGAGAAATGCACTGTGTGGAAACAATACTTTCCAAGAGTAAATTCCTCAGTTACTTATTCAAAATGCTGAAAATGTATATAGTTGGCAAGGTTGGCACCTGTTTTCCTGCCAATCCACAGTTTGGGCCAGGTTGGATACAGTTGGGTATTATAGAGGGGTCCTTACTCTTTATTTTTCCACCCTTAGATTAGTGGCCCAACAGCGTTTAACCCCTTAAATTCCTCAGTTACTTATTCAAAATGCTGAAAATGTATATAGTTGGCAAGGTTGGCACCTATTTTAATGCCAATCCACAGTTTGGGCCAGGCTGGATACAGTTGGGTATTATAGAGGGGTCCTTACTCTTTATATTTCCACCCTTAGATCAGTGGCATAACAGCGTTTAACCCCTTAAATTCCTCAGTTACTTATTCAAAATGCTGAAAATGTATATAGTTGGCAAGGTTGGCACCTGTTTTCCTGCCAATCCACAGTTTGGGCCAGGTTGGATACAGTTGGGTATTATAGAGGGGTCCTTACTCTTTATTTTTCCACCCTTAGATTAGTGGCCCAACAGCGTTTAACCCCTTAAATTCCTCAGTTACTTATTCAAAATGCTGAAAATGAATATAGTTGGCAAGTTTGGCACCTATTTTAATGCCAATCCACAGTTTGGGCCAGGCTGGATACAGTTGGGTATTATAGAGGGGTCCTTACTCTTTATATTTCCACCCTTAGATCAGTGGCATAACAGCGTTTAACCCCTTAAATTCCTCAGTTACTTATTCAAAATGCTGAAAATGTATATAGTTGGCAAGGTTGGCACCTGTTTTCCTGCCAATCCACAGTTTGGGCCAGGCTGGATACAGTTGGGTATTATAGAGGGGTCCTTACTCTTTCTATTTCCACCCTTAGATCAGTGGCATAACAGCGTTTAACCCCTTAAATTCCTCAGTTACTTATTCAAAATGCTGAAAATGTATATAGTTGGCAAGGTTGGCACCTGTTTTCCTGCTAATCCACTGTTTGGGCCAGGCTGGGTACAGTTGGGTGTTATGGAGGGGTCCTTACTCTTTATATTCCCTCCCTTAGATTAGAGGCCCAACGGCGTTTAACCCCTTAAATTCCTAAGTTACTTATTCAAAATGCTGAAAATGTATATAGTTGGCAAGGTTGGCACCTGTTTTCCTGCCAATCCACTGTTTGGGCCAGGCTGGATACAGTTGGGTATTATGGAGGGGCCCTTACTCTATATATTTACACCCTTAGATTAGAGGCCCAACAGCGTTTAACCCCTTATATTCCTCAGTTACTTATTCAAAATGCTGAAAATGTATATAGTTCGCAAGGTTGGCACCTCTTTTCCTGCCAATCCACAGTTTGGGCCAGGCTGGATACAGTTGGGTATTATGGAGGGGCCCTTACTCTTTATATTTCCACCCTTAGACTAGTGGCCCAACGGCGTTTAACCCCTTAAATTCCTCCATTACTTTTTCAAAATGTAGAAAATGTATATTAGCAAGATTGGCACCTGTTTTCCTGCCAATTTACTGTTTGGGCCAGGCTGGATACAGTTGGCTATTATAGAGGGGTCCTTACTCTTTCTATTTCCACCCTTAGATCAGTGGCATAACAGCGTTTAACCCCTTAAATTCCTCAGTTACTTATTCAAAATGCTGAAAATGTATATAGTTGGCAAGGTTGGCACCTGTTTTCCTGCCAATCCACAGTTTGGGCCAGGCTGGATACAGTTGGGTATTATGGAGGGGCCCTTACTCTTTATATTTCCACCCTTAGACTAGTAGCCCAACGGCGTTTAACCCCTTAAATTCCTCCATTACTTTTTCAAAATGTAGAAAATGTATATTAGCAAGGTTGGCACCTGTTTTCCTGCCAATCCACAGTTTGGGCCAGGTTGGATACAGTTGGGTATTATAGAGGGGTCCTTACTCTTTCTATTTCCACCCTTAGATCAGTGGCATAACAGCGTTTAACCCCTTAAATTCCTCAGTTACTTATTCAAAATGCTGAAAATGTATATAGTTGGCAAGGTTGGCACCTGTTTTCCTGCCAATACACTGTTTGGGCCAGGCTGGATACACTTGGGTATTATGGAGGGGCATTTACTCTTTATATTTCCACTCTTAGATTAGTGGCCCAACGGCGTTTAACCCCTTAAATTCCTCAGTTACTTATTCAAAATGCTGAAAATGTATATAGTTGGCAAGGTTGGCACCTATTTTAATGCCAATCCACAGTTTGGGCCAGGCTGGATATAGTTGGGTATTATAGAGGGGTCCTTACTCTGTATATTTCCACCCTTAGATTAGTGGCCCAACAGCGTTTAACCCCTTAAAATCACCAGTTACTTATTCAAAATGCTGAAAATGTATATAGTTGGCAAGGTTGGCACCTGTTTTAATGCCAATCCACAGTTTGGGCCAGGCTGGGTACAGTTGGGTATTATGGAGGGGTCCTTACTCTTTAAATTTCCACCCTTAGATCAGTGGCCCAACGGCATTTAACCCCTTAAATTCCTCAGTTACTTATTCAAAATGCTGAAAATGTATATAGTTGGCAAGGTTGGCACCTGTTTTCCTGCCAATCCACTGTTTGGGCCAGGCTGGATACAGTTGGGTATAATGGAGGGGTCCTTACTCTTTATATTTCCACCCTTAGATTAGTGGCCCAACGTCGTTTAACCCCTTAAATTCCTCAGTTACTTATTCAAAATGCTGAAAATGTATATAGTTGGCAAGGTTGGCGCCTGTTTTCGTGCCAATCCACAGTTTGGGCCAGGCTGGGTACAGTTGGGTATTATGGAGGGGTCCTTACTCTGTATATTTCCACCCTTAGATTAGTGTCCCAACAGCGTTTAACCCCTTAAAATCACCAGTTACTTATTCAAAATGCTGAAAATGTATATTGTTGGCAAGGTTGGCACCTGTTTTAATGCCAATCCACAGTTTGGGCCAGGCTGGATACAGTTGGGTATTATAGAGGGGTCCTTACTCTTTATATTTCCACCCTTAGATCAGTGGCCCAACAGCGTTTAACCCCTTATATTCCTCAGTTACTTATTCAAAATGCATATTTTTTCATCCATTTTTCACTATCGTTTTTTTTTGTAAAAACACAAATAATCTAGATTTTTTTTATTAATCTGATTGTTCACAAATAATATTTAACATTTATGTAGAAAAAAAACAGATTTACTGCAGAGGAATAAGAGAAAAAAAGGTTTATTTGTCATAGTAATGTATAAGAAACTGCCGAATAAGAAACCAACTTCAGTGAATAAGAAACTGGACGAATAAGAAACCAACTTCAGCCTCGTCATTTGGACTTCCTGTTAGCCACACAAGGCTCCATGAAACTGCTCTACTCCATGTGCAGCCAGTCACATTAGGTCTGGACAAGAGAATACTTTACCCATTAAAGGGGTTGTTCATTCTCCTTGCGGACCGCAAAAGGGGGCAACGGCTGTGTGCAAGAGGCTCTGAGCCCTTAGGGTCAACTTTTGGGGAAAAATTAGGGAAATGTTTTAGAAAGTGGCCAAACCCTTTAATTGAAGATAAAGACATGTTTAATGGTGATGCATTTCTGGGTCTTGTAATCTAAAGGGGTCTGATACACTGGAACATGATATTGTTGGACGTGCCTTTAGCTTCAAGAAAAAACTTTGTCAGTATTTGTAACTTAAATACAGAAGTGGATCCAAAACACAGAAGAGGTGCAAATCTTTCCAGTAGACTCATTTCACGTGGAGTTATGTACTGAGCTCTGTCCTGGGTCTGTAGCTATGTACTGAGCTCTGTCCTGGGTCTGTAGTTATGTACTGAGCTCGGTCCTGGGTCTGTAGTTATGCACTGAGCTCTGTCCTGGGTCTGTAGTTATGTACTGAGCTCGGTCCTGGGTCTGTAGTTATGTACTGAGCTCTGTCCTGGGTCTGTAGTTATGTACTGAGCTCGGTCCTGGGTCTGTAGTTATGCACTGAGCTCTGTCCTGGGTCTGTAGTTATGTACTGAGCTCGGTCCTGGGTCTGTAGTTATGTACTGAGCTCTGTCCTGGGTCTGTAGCTATGTACTGAGCTCGGTCCTGGGTCTGTAGTTATGTACTGAGCTCGGTCCTGGGTCTGTAGTTATGTACTGAGCTCGGTCCTGGGTCTGTAGTTATGTACGGAGCTCGGTCCTGGGTCTGTAGTTATGTACTGAGCTCGGTCCTGGGTCTGTAGTTATGTACTGAGCTCGATCCTGGGTCTGTAGTTATGTACTGAGCTCTGTCCTGGGTCTGTAGTTATGTACTGAGCTCGGTCCTGGGTCTGTAGTTATGTCCTGGGTCTGTAGTTATGTACTGAGCTCGGTCCTGGGTCTGTAGTTATGTACTGAGCTCGGTCCTGGGTCTGTAGTTATGTACTGAGCTCGGTCCTGGGTCTGTAGTTATTTACTGAGCTCTGTCCTGGGTCTGTAGTTATGTACTGAGCTCGGTCCTGGGTCTGTAGTTATGTCCTGGGTCTGTAGTTATGTACTGAGCTCGGTCCTGGGTCTGTAGTTATGTACTGAGCTCGGTCCTGGGTCTGTAGTTATGTACTGAGCTCGGTCCTGGGTCTGTAGTTATGTACTGAGCTCTGTCCTGGGTCTGTAGTTATGTACTGAGCTCTGTCCTGGGTCTGTAGTTATGTACTGAGCTCGGTCTTGGGTCTGTAGGTATGTACTGAGCTGGTTCTCGGGCTGTAGTTATGTACTGAGCAGGTTCTCGGGCTGTATACAGTATATGTTATAAGCTTTGGGGGACATTTATGAAATTAGATTTTTGGCTTTAAAAAGTTGCAAGTCATGGTGAGTGCTGCGTTTTCTGCGACATTTGGTGTTGAAAGACAGTTTTCAAAGTGATCTTTCTTTAAGTGAAATTAGACCTGGATTATGGCACATTTACTATGTGCGAGTTTTGCAACCCCCTGGTGTATGTTTACACATATAGGTGTCAACCACATTACACTCACACCAAATATATGATTAAGGTGCACCAGTTCATAAATTTGTCGCAGGCACATTAAGCTAAATCTGTTCTAATGGCACAGCAGATCCACATCTGCATCGTAACAGTTCGCTCAGTCCATTGATAATGCTGGCCCACCCAAGCTGGGACTACCTGCCACTTACTGGCCTCTCTGTTGCACAAGCAGTGAACAATTCCCAGTAAGTGGCGCATGCGCATTAGGTTGAAAGATGCCACTGCCCACAGTTGTGGGTATTGTAGAGCGCATGCCTATATTGTATGTATTATCTGTGTGTGTGATCCAAAATGAGGTGAGAGCCATTTGACATGACTTAAAGTTGCTGGCAGACTCTTTTCAAAGGGCTTCTGTTAGCAGATTTGTACCTATGAAACTGGCTGACCTGTTACATGTGCACTTGGCAGCTAAAGGCATCTGTGTTGGCCCCAAGTTCACATGTGTCCGCATTGCTGAGAATTTTTTTTTACATTTTAATATATGCATATTAGCCTCTAGGAGCAATGGGGCGTTACTGTTACATACCTCCCAGCTTTTGAAAATCACAAAGAGGGACAATATGTGCGGTGCGCTTCACGTACTTTTTTTCCATACAAGGCCTGCTGCCGAGCTGACCATCTAAAAAAATTTGTGGGCAAGGGCCTGCTGCCGAACTGACCATCTAAAACATTATGGGAGAGGGCCTGCTGCCGAGCTGACCATCTAAAACATTATGGGCGAGGGCCTGCTGCCGAACTGACCATCTAAAACATTATGGGCGAGGGCCTGCTGCCGAGCTGACCATCTCAAAATTTAGAGGTGAGGGCCTGCTGCCGAGCTGACCATCTCAAAATTTAGAGGTGAGGGTCTGCTGCCGAGCTGACCATCTCAAAATTTAGAGGTGAGGGTCTGCTGCTGAGCTGACCATCTCAAAATTTAGAGGTGAGGGTCTGCTGCTGAGCTGACCCTCATAAACATTATGGTTGAGGGCCTGCTGTGACCCTCAAAAACATTATGGGTGAGGACCCACTGCTGAACTAACTCTCTAAAACATTAGGAGTGTTGTAGAAATATTAATATTAAAAATCCGCTCGCATCAGGCTTTGTGTAAGGACAGGCAAATCTCTCAACCGCAGTCAGACAAAGGTGTTACCATCTTGAGTTCTTCTGAGCAACTGCCCCTCCTCCACAGTCTGCTCACCTTTTATTTAGTCACAGTAAAAATAGAAAAAGGGCTGGCCCATCACCTGACCACTTACTTCATGTAACAAGGATACAGAAGTGATGACACAGGAAGATGAGATAGTTCAGGTACTTGTCAAAGGACAGGGGAGGGCATCAACGTGGCTGGACAGTGCAATGCACACACCCCATCCCTGTATAAGGAAGGATGAGTCATGTCCATTGTCTGATCAGCCAGGTGGCTGCCCATCCCCCATCACTTTCAGCATGGACCCCATTCAATACTGCTCAAAGTGACCAGTATATAGTGAAGATCAATCTACTGGTTCTTATAGGTTTGAGATTATCTGCGAGACATTGCTACGTCTATTGTCAGTATACGGTACGAGTATACCGACAAGGCAGATATGCATGTCTTAAAAGCAGATATGTATCCAGAAAGGGATAGTGAAGCCGCAGCAGAGGTATAATATGTATCTCTCGTTATGCAGACTTCACTTCTCTAATGTGTATAGACATTTGAAGGGAAGAAGCCCAGTGCATTGCACTTAGTGCTCACAAACCGGCAAACGCCCCCCTACACACTGAGAACACGTCTCCAAGCCCATGAGAAGGTTTTCATACTGACGGTTTTACGACTGGTCCCGATTCAACCCAAGTACCCTCTGCTAGAGCGTTCTTCGGTTAAATCCGACACAGGGAGACAGATGACAATCTATAAAACACACACACATCCTAAGATAAAATGTCTGCATAATATAATTTCCACAACAGTAGCGAGGGCAGTCTAATAAGCATGTTGATATGATGGAGGAGGAGGACGAGAAAAGAGAGATTGAACCATATACCCTTTTTAGTGGTGGAAGGGGTGCATGGGAATACAGTGCATTCAATACACCATAAAAGCCACATTTAGAGTGCATTTATGTTCAGCCGCATTCCTCTGGTGGAGAAGAGAAGTCAGGGGCAATACAGGCCTTGTTCATTTTTATAAGATTCAACCGGTTAGCATTTTCAGTTGACAGGTGAATGCGCTTATCAGTTATTATGTCCCCAGCAGTACTAAATACCCGCTCTGACAAAACGCTGGCGGCGCGGCAGGCCAGCACCTTCAAGGGGTAGAGCGCCAGTTCGTGCCACGTGTCTAGCTTGGACACCCAATAGTTGTAAGGCACACAGGGATCACTGAGGACACTGACACGGTCTGCTACGTACTCCTTAACCATCTTCCAAAATGTTACCCTCCTTGTGACACTAGGCCGCGCATCAGGTTGAGGGTGCTGGCGGGGTGTCATGAAACTGTCCCAGGCCTTGGAGAGTGTTGCCCTGCCTCTGTTGGAACTGCTGTGTGTTCCCCTCGTCTCCCCTTGGTTGGCCAAGGAACTACGTACTCTGCAGCCAGCATTGTCAGATGGATATTTTTGGAGCAATTTTTCCACAAGTACCTTCTGGTATTGCACCATTTTGCTCGTCCTCTCCCCCACAGGAATGAGAGATGAGAAATTCTCTTTGTAATGGGGGTCGAGAAGGGTGAACAACCAGTAATCGGTGTTAGCCAAAATGCGTACAACGAGAGAGTGACGGGAAAGGCAGCATAACATAAAGTCAGCAATGTGTGCCAGAGTCCCAACAGACAAGACTTCGCTGTCCTCATTAGGAGGATGACTCTCAATCTCCTCATCCTCTTCTTCCCATCCACGCTGAACAAATGGAATAAAACTTTCATGGGTACTACCCTCTGTAGCGGAGGCAACCGTCTCCTGCTCCTCCTCCTCATCATCCAATTCGTGCTGAGAAGATGAACTGAGGGTGGTCTGGCTATCACCCTGTGTACTTTCTTCCCCCATTTCCACCTCTTCCACATGCAAAGAGTCCGCCTTAATTGTGAGCAGCGAGAGTTTGAGTAGACACAGAAGTGGGATGGTTATGCTGATAATAGCGTTATCACTGCTCACAAAGCCTGGCCAACATGTGGAACGTGGAGTTCCAGAGCGTGCTCACGTCGCACAACGGTCAGTGAGCTGGCAATTGCAAGCGCTGCTGCAGCGTTTCCAGACCGGCGGAAGCTGTCGATGACTTGCGAAAATGGGCACACACGCAGCGCACCTTCACCAGTAGCTTAGGCAAATTGGGGCTGAACCAGTAGGTTGAACACGTGGGCTAGGCATGGTATGTGTGTGAGCTTGCCGAGCTCCAAAGCCGCCACCAAGTTACAGCCATTATCAGACACAACCATGCCTGGTTGTAGGTTGAGTGGCGAGAGCCACAGCTCAGTCTGGTCCCTTATCCCCTGCCACAGCTCTGCGGCCGTGTGCTGTTTGTCACCTAAGCAGATCAGTTTAAGCACGGCCTGTTGCCACTTCCCCACTGTAGTGCTACACTGTTTCCAGCTACTGACTGGTGCTGCAAGATGATAATTCAGAGGTGGAAGTGGAGGAGGAGAAGGGGGGTTGCAGCCAATAACGTAAGTGGTGGCGGAAACCCTGATGGAAGTAGGGCCCGCAATCCTTGTCGTCGGTAGCATCTGTGCCATCCCAGGGTACGACTCTCTCCCAGCCTCCACAACATTCACCCAGTTTGCTGTCACGGAAATGTAGTGTCCCTGGCCAAAAGCACTTGTCCATGTGTCAGTCATTAAGTGGACCTTCCCAATAACTGCGTTGGTTCAGGGCACGGGTGATGTTACGGGACACATGCTGGTGTAAGGCTGGGACTGCACACCGTGAAAAATATTGGCGGCTGGGCACAGCGTACCGCGGGACAGCTGCCGCCATCAGGCTGCAGAAAGCATCAGATGTCCACAAGCCTAAATGGCAACATTTCCAGGGCCAGCAATTTGGAAAGGTGCGCATTTAATGCTATGGTCTGTGAGTGGGTGGCTGGGTATTCGCGCTTTCGTTCAAAGGCCTGGGGTATAGACATCTGTACGCTGCGCTGGGATACAGAAGTGGATGTGCTAGCTGATGGTGCTTGCTAAGGTCCAGGTGCAGGGCGGGAGGCATCCGGGCCTGCGTCTTGGACAGGAGATTGGCCAGTACATAACACAGGGGAAGAGGAGGCAGTGGTGTGACCCGCAGACACTGATTGTGGACCCAGGTGTTCGGCCCACCTATTAGGGTGCTCTGATGCCATGTGGCGGATCATGCTGGTGGTGGTGAGGTTGCTAGTGTTCACGCCCCTGCTCATTTTGGTATGGCACAGGTTGCAAAAGACAATTCTTTTATCGTCCGCATTTTCCTCCAAAAAGTGCCAGACTGCGGAACACCTACCCCTTGGCAAGGGAGATTGCCGCAAGGGGGTTCTCCGGGGAACAGTTGCGGGCCTGTTTGGTGTGGTCCGCCTTCTCCCTTTTGCCACCCCACTGCCTCTTCCAGCCTGTTGCGGTACTGCGGTTCCCTCCCCCTCTGTACTGCTGTCCTCACTTGGCTTGCCAACTTCCCAGGTTGGGTCAGTGACTTCATTGTCCAGCACATCCTCTTCTACTTCCTCACTCTGGTCATCCTCCTCACTTGACCTAACAACAACCTCAGTTATTGACAACTGTGTCTCATGCTCATCACGAACCTCTCGAGACACTAATTGTGGTTGACTTATTAGCAACTGTGTATCATCATCATCATCATTCACCTCGTGTAACACTAATTGCCGTTCCCCACCATTATCTTCTTCTGCCAGTGGATGCTCCAGAGTTTGGGAGTCAGGTCACAAGATCTCCTCATGTCCCTCTTAAAGCAGGCTTGGTGAGAGGACCAAATTAAGGAATGGAGATTAAAAGAGCTCCTCGGAATATCCGAGTGTGTGATCACTTGTTTGCCAAGACTCTCCATGGTGGGTGGAAGGAGTATCAGGGTGAGGATTCTGTTGATCAGACTCTTGGCTACTGATACTGGACTTTGTGGAAGACAGGGTGGTGCTTAACCGACTGGAAGCATTATCTGCTACAATCCAATTGACCACCTGGTCGCAGTGGTCTGACTTCGAGAGTGGTGTGCTGCGCCGCCCTGCTGTCACGGATGAAGTTGCAGATAGCTGGAACTTATAAATAAACGAGCGACTGGCTTGATCCCAAACTAAGGAGCATATAGGTGAGCCCTATAAAACCCTAAGAGCTCTCCCTGACTGCTATGCACATGCAAGGGTCTCAATGGTAGATGATTGCATGCCCACGTACCTAAGACTGTGTGACACCTGAAAACCCTATAATAGTGAGGGGACACGACCACCGGCTCCCTGCACTTAATACGGACGGAGTCAGTGTCACCTAGAATTAAGCCAGCAAGGAAACACAATAAAGGAAAATACTTATCTTGAGCAAACAGCAGCAGCACCCTCTAGCAGTGAACACTTTATCCAGGAAGTAGTATAAACTGCAAAGTGAGGCAGTATGGGAGGGAATATAAAGGAAGACGATTAGTCTAAATAAGTGATACCTGGCAGAAGGAAAGGAGATGACAAAGTGAAACCAAAACAAAGAATGTCATTCAAGAGGTAGAGAAGAACGTCTGCCAGACCTTCTCACAGAACTGGCGGTGACAGTACCCTAGAAAGCAGGAAAAAATACAACCTTAGCCACCGGAAAAAGAAAGAAGGTGTCCGGGAAAGTCCACTAAAATAACAAACCCACTAGGAAAGTGGGCCTTTAGGTGTAAAATAAAAAAATGTAAATGTTGTGGAATGATTAAGGATAAGACCAAAACCATCAATGTCCCACGGTCTGGGGAAGTTATTACATTGAGGCACTCTATGAGTTGCGGATCTCGAAATATAATCTATTTGCTTACATGCCCGTGCAATTCGTTATATATCGGGAGAACTACTCAAACCCTTAGGGAAAGGATGAATGAGCATCGCTCAAACATCAATCGCAAAGTTCTTACTCACAGCGTTTCCAGACATTTCTTTGAACACCACAATAGTGATCCTTCCTTGTTGAAAGTCACTCCTGTTGAATGGGTTCCCCATTCATTCCAACAGCTGGCTCGAAAAGAAATGTTCTGGATCTATAAATTTAATACGCTGGTTCCCTTTGGCCTAAACGAAGCACTTGAATATACAAATTATTAACAGATTATTAACTATAAATTATTCATTCATTCACGAACTTCCTTTTTATGTATGTTTTTTATGTATGTTTTTATATATATTTATGCATTTATATATATATTTTTTTTATATATGCTTTTGATATGTATGTGTTTGTGTATATATATGCATAGATTTTATATATGTGCATCTCTTGGAATGCGGTTTTTCAGTGACATCTTTTAGCGACAGTTTTTAGTGACATTCTAATAGTGAGATTTTCATGGAATTTTATCTATATATTTTTACATATACTTCTAAAAATCTATCTCCCTTTATTTATTTATAAATTTGCCCTATTCTTCTTTTTATGCTCTAGTAATTAAGAATAGTTTAGTTTCTGTTCTAACCATATAATTATTTCTATTTTGGCATGCACAGCCTTCTATACACTATATGACCTTAAGCCCCTCCCCTTCTTTTCCTTTCTCCCCTTTTAGAATAAATAACATGACCATCCCCTATATAATTTGGCTACAAGATCAGTAAGATCTTGCTAACCAGCCCCTAAATCGATATTGTAAACAACATGAACTATTTACCCATCACATCGCCACTTAAGACGGCCTGTGGAACATCACTATCGGGTGCGTTCCACCGTGGAACGCACGGGCACTTCCGGTTTAGTCCGAAACCGGAAGTATGATCGTAAAATAGCCACAAATAGATCTGATTCCCATGTTGGAAAGCCACTCTCCCCCATTATATTAGTTATATATCTGCCCTGTTTTGTTTATGATGATCTGTCCATCTGTCTAATGCGTTCCACTGTGGAGCGCATCACCACTTCCGGTCCACACAGGAACCGGAAGTGATGTCTTTATTACTAACGTGAATCTGTTTGTTTGCTATGTCTATCCCCTATATATAGACAGCAATTGTAATACTGTATATACTGCTGCTCCTGAGGAAGGGGTGTTTGATAGACCCCGAAACGCGTTGAGCCCACCAATTGCCTGTATTTTGAATAAAGGAAGTTACAAGAAGATCCCAGTGTGGACCTGCTGCTTCATCCGACCATTCTACTTGCGATCCAGGCGAGGGGGGAATATCCAATAGGTGTCTTGAGTTTTATCCTATTGGATTCCTCCCTGGTGAAGTAAGTCTGATTTACTGTGGGGCTTATTGCCATACGTTACAATTTTACGGAGGTATCATTTTAAAGCCCTCCATTTATGTGTGGACCTGCTGCTTCCCCTTACCATTTTACCTGCGATCTAGGCTAGGGGGCAACACCCAATAGGTGCCTTGAGCTTCATCCTATTGGCTTCCTCCCCGGTGAAGTAAGTCTGACTCTACTATTGAACTTATTGCCGTGTGTAATAATTTTTACGGAGGAATTATTTTAAAGTCCTCCAATCAGGGTGTGTATCCCGCACCTTTTATGTTTGCGTACTTTTCTGTTTACAACTTTACCTTTATGGTCGCTCTCTACTTCATTTACTACTAGCGAGTCCCATTTACTTTACCATATAACAATCTCCATCAGCAACTTTTATACATTTAGGGGTGCGTGGCGCCGGACACCTTCTTTCTTTTTCCGGTGGCTAAGGTTGTATTTTTTCCTGCTTTCTATTTCACTAAATGTGATAGTGCCTATACTTCACACCAACCTACCCTGGCAGCCTGCACGATCCCCCCCTCTCTCCTACATCCTTTGCCTAATCCTCCATAACACTAATAAACATATTGAATACCTTTATTCCTTCTATTTCTCGGTCCGACCTCTGGCGCCCTTCCGTGCCCTTCATTCATGATCCTCACACTGATATACTTTCAGAAGAGGTAATCTGTTTGACCGACACACTCTAATTTGATTTTATTTTTTCTCATCTGTACTACATTTTTGCTCGGCCGATGGGAGACCAACGGCCGATCAGAGTATTAGTGGCAGACTCAGGCCGGACGTATTTGAACAATGACCTTTCTGGATTGCTCACTCGAATGAAAAAGGAGTTAGGATCCTTCCTGACCATTGAAGATTTCCAAAAGATCAATACCAACATGACTAGTACCTGGTGCACCCCAATGGAGGAGGAAAACCAGATCGAACTGTCCGAAAGAAACTCAGATATTGAAGGAACTATAAAAGACTACATCCACAGTGAGATAGACTGGCTTTTCTTATCTTATTACATCAACCTTGGACTGATACCAAGGGGTCTGAGATTATCTCTCAAACCTACATTTATGCAGGACATTGAATTTAGAAATGAATGGCTACGTATTAGTGATGTCTGCTCTATCAATTTCCTGAAACTGTTAATTTTTAAAAGGAAGTCCATTGCTGTACAATTAGCTAAAAAACTGAAGTTCTTATTGTCCAAAACATCTAGCACTGCATTGGACCTCCTAAAACAGGAGACGTTTAGGCGTTTTGAATACAATGAGGTTAGGTTCAAATCTAAGAAATTATTGAGGGACATAGGAGACTTTAGATCAGACTCTGTCAGAACATGGGAACGGAAACCACACAACCACAGGATCAAGCCCCTCATGGCCTCAATTGGGGATATGTACAGGCCAACATCCCAGGGGAATGTGAATAGGAATGGTATGGAAAGATGGTCCCTCCCACCACCTCATGAAAATAATACCAGACCGAGACAACAAACCAGGACCTTTTACAACACAAAGTTCGGGAACCCCTGGAGGATTAAGACCCCCATAGAGACCAATGAAAACAGCAGTGTCAAAACCGTACCCTTTACAAAGTCCGTCAGAGCAAACGTACAATCCTGCCCGACTGTCCCACTGGACAAACCTAGGACTCACGCTAATTCAAAACAGATCCTCCAAGACCCGAGTACCAGCCCATCTCCATCGCTTACAGTCTTGGCAAACCTCTCTATATATTCCACACCCATTTCAACTGCACAACCAGTTTCCCCATGTGACGATCAGGCCATTAAGATACAAGCTACATCTCCTAGTGGATCATTCAACATTTCCACACATTCCAATTCCTCAACTCATTCAGATCCTTTTTTAGCATTACCACCAAGTCTCCCAGAGAGTCCTTTTTTAGGACTACTATCCCCATTAACCACCCCACAGAACCCCACACCCCCGACCAGAAGGGTTCTGTCCAGTTTACAACTCCTGACCCCCTATTTGAGTCCAAAGGAGTCCACAGTGGAGAATCCAATAAAGAATATAAAGATAACCCATTTTTTCACTCCTCTATCACACTCCAAAAAAAGAACAAAAAAAGATATAGGGGAACTCGAGGAGGAAAATCTAGACGGTCCAACAAAGAAAAAATCAAAATCTCTGAAGAGTCCGATAGAGAAATAAATAATACCATCACGAAGGAAGCCCCCAAAAACGATTCCACTAATAGGGAAACACAAAAGGGGATTTTTAACATCTCAAAATACACCCTCACGAACGATGAAATAGACTTGCTTGGTAAGGGCCTTTCATTTTGTCCGTCCAACGAACCAGATCCCTTCGAACTTTTTGTCGATCTGAATCAATATATACGTAGATTAACCCTTAAAAGACATTTTTATATGAAGGATCTAACCCACCAAATAATTCCAACAAATAACACTGGGTCCAAGACAACTGGTGCACTCACACATGAGAGCCCACTACAAGAATCTGGACCACTGTCTATCCAACAAATAGACCTTCAGGTCCCTATACCATCTCATCTAAAAATGAAGTCAACATTTTATCCCATTGAGAGCCGAGGGCCTCATCTAGAGAGCTATTATAATATAGTGCTAGACGAATTCAAAACCTTATCTGTACCAGAGAAAAAGAATACTCAAAATTTAAATTCTAGGGAAAGAAAAGCCCTTGATAACTTGAAAAAGAACAAGGACATAATAATAAAGAATGCTGATAAGGGGGGCGGTATTGTGGTGATGGACCACAATTACTACGTAGCCGAATCCAAGAGAATTTTGTCTGACCAGGATTATTATAGAACCTTGGATGATGATCCTACAACTCTTTTCAAAAAGTCACTTACCAAATTGGTAGAGATGGCCTTTACTGTAGGTATTATTGATAAAAAAGAAAAACAATTTTTATCCCCTGCACATCCCACTGTAGCCAAATTTTATTTTTTACCGAAGATACATAAAACCCTTCTCAACCCACCAGGGAGACCGATCATTTCTGGTATCGACTCCCTTACCACCAACCTATCAGCATACGTAGACACATTTCTCCAGAAATATGTAACAATGTTACCCTCCTATTTAAGAGACACAACCCATCTGATCAATTCCATAAGCTCTATCAAATGGAAAAGTGATTATAATTTCGTCACTCTAGATGTAAATTCCCTGTATAGCAATATCAAACATGACCTGGGCCTTATAGCTGTCAGACATTTTTTGGGGAAGGATCCATCCATGCCAGAACAGCAAAAAGAGTTCCTACTAGATGCCATCGAATTTATTTTAAATCATAACTTCTTTACTTTCAACGAGGTTTTTTATATCCAAAAAAGGGGCACCGCGATGGGGACTAAGTTTGCCCCATCTTACGCAAACCTCTTTATGGGTTTTTTCGAGGAACACCATGGTCTACTGTCCCATCCAAGAATCCCTTATTATCAGAGATATATTGATGATATTATTTTCATATGGGAAGGGGGTGTTGATGAATTAGAATCTTTTGCGAAAAATCTAAATGCAAACCAATGGGGTCTCGGTTTCAGTATAGAACATAACCCTCGAGAAGCCATTTTTTTAGATATTCATTTGAATATAAAAAATGACAAGATCATCACCAAAACTCATTTTAAACAGGTGGACGCGAACAGCTACCTTAACTACAAAAGTTGCCACCACCCTAAATGGAAGAACAACATACCATTCAGTCAGATGAAGAGATTGAGGAGAAATTGCTCGGACAACCAGACCCTAAAGAAACAATTAAACACTCTTTGTCAAAGGTTCACTGAAAAAGGTTATCCTAAAACTCTAATCAAAGAATCTGAAAAAAGATCTTTGTCACTCCGCCAGATCGACACCCTGCTACCCAAAGTAAATATAAATAAAAACACTAACACCGAGAATAAGACCCAGTTTAATCTGATCACAAGATTCAATGTGAGACATGTGGCAATCCGGCAAATTATGAAGAAACACTGGGGAATATTACAAAAGGACCCCATTTTAAAACATATACTTCCCCCAGTGCCAGGCCTAACATTTAGAAGGGCTCAAACCCTGAAAAATATAGTTGCACCTTCTTGCCCAAAAATTTTAGAAAAGGGAAAGTCCACTAAAATAACAAACCCACTAGAAAAGGGGGCCTTTAGGTGTAAAATAAAAAAATGTAAATGTTGTGGAATGATTAAGGATAAGACCAAAACCATCAATGTCCCACGGTCTGGGGAAGTTATTACATTGAGGCACTCTATGAGTTGCGGATCTCGAAATATAATCTATTTGCTTACATGCCCGTGCAATTCGTTATATATCGGGAGAACTACTCAAACCCTTAGGGAAAGGATGAATGAGCATCGCTCAAACATCAATCGCAAAGTTCTTACTCACAGCGTTTCCAGACATTTCTTTGAACACCACAATAGTGATCCTTCCTTGTTGAAAGTCACTTCTGTTGAATGGGTTCCCCATTCATTCCAACAGCTGGCTCGAAAAGAAATGTTCTGGATCTATAAATTTAATACGCTGGTTCCCTTTGGCCTAAACGAAGCCCTTGAATATACAAATTATTAACAGATTATTAACTATAAATTATTTATTCATTCACGAACTTCCTTTTTATGTATGTTTTTTATGTATGTTTTTAGATATATTTATGCATTTATATATATTTTTTTTATATATGCTTTTGATATGTATGTGTTTGTGTATATATATGCATAGATTTTATATATGTGCATCTCTTGGAATGCGGTTTTTCAGTGACATCTTTTAGCGACAGTTTTTAGTGACATTCTAATAGTGAGATTTTCATGGAATTTTATTATCTATATATTTTTACATATACTTCTAAAAATCTATCTCCCTTTATTTATTTATAAATTTGCCCTATTCTTCTTTTTATGCTCTAGTAATTAAGAATAGTTTAGTTTCTGTTCTAACCATATAATTATTTCTATTTTGGCATGCACAGCCTTCTATACAATATATGACCTTAAGCCCCTCCCCTTCTTTTCCTTTCTCCCCTTTTAGAATAAATAACATGACCATCCCAGTGCCATCTTAAGAGCATTATAGGCCCCCGGGCAATACAGTGCACTGGGGCCCTGTCTACACAATCACGCACTAGAATAAAAATGCAAATTATCAATAAGGCGATATTTATTGGTACTTTCAACAAAATCAGTGTTTAATATAGGAATAATATATAGGGGGGGCACAAAGATACCACAGTCAAAAATGGGGGGGCAAAAACAAAATAAGTATATATAAATAAGATTACAAAATATGAGAGAATTGCGGTATGCAGGGATACATTTATAATAAAACTATTTACTTACAAAAGAAGCTGTTCAATCGTCTGCTGTGCCGTCCTCTGCTTGCTTCCGCGGATTCTTTCCCCTTCTTTCTGTCTCTCGTCAGTGCGCAGGCGCACTGTTATGGTGGATCTGTGGAAGACACACTGTTATGGGGGCATCTGTGGATGACAGTGTTATTATGCCTCTCATTAGCCCCCATATGCTGCCTCTCATCATTAGCCTCCATATGCTGCCTCTCATCATTAGCCCCCATATGCTGCCTCTCATCATTAGCCCCCATATGCCTCTCCATTAGCCCCCATATGCCTCTCCATTAGCCCCCATATGCCTCTCCATTAGCCCCCATATGCCTCATTAGCCCCCATATGCCTCTCCATTAGCCCCCATATGCCTCTCCATTAGCCCCCATATGCCTCTCCATTAGCCCCCATATGCCTCATTAGCCCCCATATGCCTCTCCATTAGCCCCCATATGCCTCTCCATTAGCCCCCATATGCCTCATTAGCCCCCATATGCCTCTCCATTAGCCCCCATATGCCTCTCCATTAGCCCCCATATGCCTCTCCATTAGCCCCCATATGCCTCATTAGCCCCCATATGCCTCTCCATTAGCCCCCATATGCCTCTCCATTAGCCCCCATATGCCTCATTAGCCCCCATATGCCTCTCCATTAGCCCCCCATATGCCTCTCTCCATTAGCCCCCCATATGCCTCTCTCCATTAGCCCCCCATATGCCTCTCCATTAGCCCCCCATATGCCTCTCCATTAGCCCCCATATGCCTCTCCATTAGCCCCCTTATGCCCCCAGCAGCCACATTTTCTTATAAAATAAAAAATCACTTACCTCTCCTGCTCCTGGACGCCGCCTGCCTCTCCTCAGTCGACTCTGTGCTCTGAACTGGCGCGCACAGCGTGAGGTCACAGAGCGCCCTCACGCTGTGCGCAGCCCTGCACAGCCGACAGCCGAGGACCAGGAAGTGGTGAGTACAGAGCGTTCACCACTTCCTGGTCTCTCGGTTCTAATGAGCGCTTCCATAATGGAAGCGCTCATTAGTATTCAACTGGGGGAATCAGCGGGGGGGCAACCGGGGGGGCAAAGGACAACATAGGGGGGGCGATTGCCCCCCCTCGCCCGCTGCTAAATGACGGTTGGGAAGTTGGCTGGTGGGTTCACTGGGCAGGCGGGCCCCCAGGCAAGTGGGGCCCCCGGGCAACTGCCCAGCGTGCCCATTCGAAAAGACGGCCCTGGACCATCCCCTATATAATTTGGATACAAGATCAGTAAGATCTTGCTAACCAGCCCCTAAATCGATATTGTAAACAACATGAACTATTTACCCATCACATCGCCACTTAAGACGGCCTGTGGAACATCACTATCGGGTGCGTTCCACCGTGGAACGCACGGGCACTTCCGGTTTAGTCCGAAACCGGAAGTATGATCGTAAAATAGCCACAAATAGATCTGATTCCCATGTTGGAAAGCCACTCTCCCCCATTATATTAGTTATATATCTGCCCTGTTTTGTTTATGATGATCTGTCCATCTGTCTAATGCGTTCCACTGTGGAGCGCATCACCACTTCCGGTCCACACAGGAACCGGAAGTGATGTCTTTATTACTAACGTGAATCTGTTTGTTTGCTATGTCTATCCCCTATATATAGACAGCAATTGTAATACTGTATATACTGCTGCTCCTGAGGAAGGGGTGTTTGATAGACCCCGAAACGCGTTGAGCCCACCAATTGCCTGTATTTTGAATAAAGGAAGTTACAAGAAGATCCCAGTGTGGACCTGCTGCTTCATCCGACCATTCTACTTGCGATCCAGGCGAGGGGGGAATATCCAATAGGTGTCTTGAGTTTTATCCTATTGGATTCCTCCCTGGTGAAGTAAGTCTGATTTACTGTGGGGCTTATTGCCATACGTTACAATTTTACGGAGGTATCATTTTAAAGCCCTCCATTTATGTGTGGACCTGCTGCTTCCCCTTACCATTTTACCTGCGATCTAGGCTAGGGGGGAACACCCAATAGGTGCCTTGAGCTTCATCCTATTGGCTTCCTCCCCGGTGAAGTAAGTCTGACTCTACTATTGAACTTATTGCCGTGTGTAATAATTTTTACGGAGGAATTATTTTAAAGTCCTCCAATCAGGGTGTGTATCCCGCACCTTTTATGTTTGCGTACTTTTCTGTTTACAACTTTACCTTTATGGTCGCTCTCTACTTCATTTACTACTAGCGAGTCCCATTTACTTTACCATATAACAATCTCCATCAGCAACTTTTCTACATTTAGGGGTGCGTGGCGCCGGACACCTTCTTTCTTTTTCCGGTGGCTAAGGTTGTATTTTTTCCTGCTTTCTATTTCACTAAATGTGATAGTGCCTATACTTCACACCAACCTACCCTGGCAGCCTGCACGATCCCCCCCTCTCTCCTACATCCTTTGCCTAATCCTCCATAACACTAATAAACATATTGAATACCTTTATTCCTTCTATTTCTCGGTCCGACCTCTGGCGCCCTTCCGTGCCCTTCATTCATGATCCTCACACTGATATACTTTCAGAAGAGGTAATCTGTTTGACCGACACACTCTAATTTGATTTTATTTTTTCTCATCGGTGACAGTACCCCTCAGTCTACGTGTGGACTCTGGACACTCAGAGCCCACCTTCTCAGGATGAGACCTATGGAAAGCCCTAATGAGACGAGGGACCTTAATGTCCGCCACTGGGACCCACATCCTCTCCTCAGGACCATTACCCTCCAAATGAACGAGGTACTGAAGAGAACCGCGGATAATGCGAGAATCCACAATCCTAGAGACCTGAAATTCAAGATTACCATCAACAAAAATCAGAGGAGGAGGCAAAGAGGAGGGTACAGTGGGTTGGACATAAGGTTATAATAGGGACCTGTGAAAAACATTATGGATCTTCCAAGTCTGAGGAAGATCAAGACGGACTTATCAGAGGACTCCTGGCAATGGTTATTTAAAGCAAACTCAGCAAGGGACAAAAAAGAACACTAATCCTCCTGATTCTCCGCCACAAAACAGCGCAGATATGTCCCCAGATTCTGATTGACACGTTCGGTCTGACCATTCGACTGCGGGTGGAAAGCAGAAGAGAACAACAACCGAACCCCCAAGCGAGAACAGAAGGCCTTCAAGAATCTGGAAACAAATTACGTGCCCCTATCAGAAACGATGTCTGAAGGAATGCCATGCAATTTAACAATGTGATCAACAAACGCTTGCGCCAACATCTTAGCATTGGGTAACCCAGGAACGGGAATGAAATGCGCCATTTTGCTAAAACGGTCCACTACCACCAGAATCACAGTGTTCCCCGAGGAACAAGGCAGGTCCGTAAAGAAGTCCATGGACAGATGCGTCCAAGGACGGGAAGGAATGGGTAACGGGAGGAGAGAACCCGATGGCCATGAATGAGGGACCTTGGCACGAGCGCAGGTCTCGCAGACTGCCACAAAACCCTCAACCGTCTTACGAAGAGCCAGCCACCAGAATCTCCGAGCAATGAGATCCACTGTGGCTCTACTCCCCGGGTGCCCAGCAAGGACAGTATCGTGGAGCTCCTTAAAAACCTTGTGTCGTAATGCGAGAGGCACAAACAACCTCCCAGGAGGACAAAGATCAGGAGCCTCTGCCTGGGCTGCCTGAACCTCTGCCTCCAAATCAGGATAAAGAGCAGAGACGACCACCCCTTCAGCCAAAATGGGACCCGGGTCTTCAAAGTTCCCCCCTCCCGGAAAACAACATGACAGGGCATCCGCCTTCACATTTTTAACCCCAGGGCAGAAGGTAACAACAAAATTAAACCTAGAAAAGAACAAAGACCATCTGGCCTGTCTCGGGTTCAGACGCTTGGCCGATTCCAAGTAGGCCAGATTCTTATGGTCGGTAAACACGGTAATAGGGTGTCTGGCTCCCTCTAACCAATTGCGCCATTCCTCAAAAGCTAATTTGATGGCCAACAACTCCCTATCTCCCACATCGTAATTTCTCTCTGCAGAGGAGAGTTTCCTTGAGAAAAAGGCACACGGTCGCCATTTGGCAGGAGAGGGACCCTGAGATAAGACCGCACCCACACCCACCTCAGAAGCATCCACCTCAACAATAAAAGGTAGAGAGACATTAGGTTGTACCAAAATGGGAGCGGAAGCAAAACTCTCTTTAATACTAGAAAAGGCTTTAAGCGCATCTACCAACCACAGAGGAATAATTCAAAATGAACTTTCTGTAATAATTGGCAAAACCCAAAAACCGCATCAGTGCCTTCTGATTCTCAGGAAGCTCCCAATCAAGCACAGCGCGGACCTTCTCAGGGTCCATCCGAAAACCAGAAGCGGAGAGAAGAAAACCAAGAAATTTAATCTCCGGAACCGCAAACACACATTTCTCCAGTTTAGCGTACAATTTATTCTCCCGCAGAATCAGCAAGACCTGACATAGGTGGTCCCGATGAGTCTTGAAATCAGGAGAAAAAATCTAAATGTCATCTAGATACACCAGTACAAATTTCCCCATTAAATGATAAAAAATGCTGTTCAAAAAATGTTGGAAGACGGCCGGAGCATTCATCAAACCAAAGGGCATAACCAAATTCTCGAAATGACCCTCAGGGGTATTGAAGGCCCCCATCCATTCGTCCCCTTCCGTGACCCTGACTAGATTTGTATGCCCCTCTTAAATCCAACTTAGAAAAAACTTTAGCCCCAACAATCTGGTTAAACAGGTCCGGGATCAGAGGAAGCGGATATGGGTCACGAATCGTGATACGGTTCAGCTCCCTGAAATCCAGACAAGGTCTTAACCCCTTAAGGACCCAGGACGTACCGGTACGCCCTATTTCCCGAGTCCTTAAGGACCCAGGACGTACCGGTACGTCCTGACTTAAAATCTGTATTTCGGCGCCCCAGGGGTTAATTGGAACGGGATTTCGGCTGAAATCATTCAGCCGGCATCCCGTAACAATGCAGGGGGGGATCATTTGACCCCCCCGTATCGGCGATCGCAGCAAACCGCAGGTCAATTCAGACCTGCGGTTTGCTGCGCTTTTTGCAGTTTCTGTTCGCCGCGGTCCCTGACCTCGGGGATCAGAAACTTTAGAGTGGCTAAATATAAATATTTTTGTCGCATGCGGTGGGGGCGTTGCGGGAGGCGGGCGGTGCGGCAGGCGGGATCGCGATCCCCCGCCCGCCTCCCCATGAATGATCGTTGGCTTCTAGTGGTTATACCAGGGTGCCAGCACATTGCTGGCACCCTGGTATAAACGGCTGACATCTGTGAAGATGTCAGCCGTTTAACCCTTTCCATACCGCGGTCCATACGGACCGCTGTATGGAAAAAGTTAACTGTCATCGGTCAGGGAGCTCCCTCCCTCTCCATCGGGGGGCTGCTGTGCCTTTGCAGCCCCCCGATGGAGAGGGAGAGAGCCCCCAGAGAGCCCCCCTCAGCCCCGTGCTTACCCTTCCCCGTCTGCGAAGTTCTGAGCAGACGGGGAAGGTTCCCATGGCAACAGGACGCCTGCTCAGGCGTCCTGCTGTCCATGGTGCTGAACAGATCTGTGCTAAAAGCATAGATCTGTTCAGTGTAAGTAAAATACAGTTCAGAACAATATATATTGTACTGTACTGTATTATACAGACATCAGACCCACTGGATCTTCAAGAACCAAGTGGGTCTGGGTCAAAAAAATGTAAAAAAAAAGTGAAAAAAGTTAAGATAAAAAAACAAAACATTTATCACTGAATAAAAATTAAAAAAATAAAATACACTACACATATTAGGTATCGCCGCGTCCGTAACGACCTGATCTATAAAACGGTCATGTTACTTTCCCCGCACGGTGAACGCCATAAAAATTAAAAAATAAAAACTATGAGAAAATTGAAATTTTGCCCACCTTACTTCCCAAAAAAGGTAATAAAAGTGATCAAAAAAGTTGCATGTACGCCAAAATAGTACCAATCAAACCGTCATCTCATCCCGCAAAAAATCATACCCTACTCAAGATAATCACCCAAAAACTGAAAAAACTATGGCTCTTAGACTATGGAAACACTAAAACATGATTTTTTTTGTTTCAAAAATGAAATCATTGTGTAAAACTTACATAAATAAAATAAAAAGTATACATATTAGGTATCGCCGCGTCCGTATCGACCGGCTCTATAAAAATATCACATGACCTAACCCCTCAGGTGACCACCGTAAAAAAATAAAAACAAAAACGGTGTAAAAAAAGCCATTTTTTGCCATCTTACGTCACAAAAAGTGTAATAGCGAGCGATCAAAAAGTCATATGCACCCCAAAATAGTGCCAATCAAACCGTCATCTCCTCCCACAAAAAATGAGACCCTACTCAAGATAATCGCCCAAAAACTGAAAAAACTATGGCTCTTAGACTATGGAGACACTAAAACATTTTTTTGGTTTTAAAAATGAAGTTATTGTTTAAAACTTACATAAATAAAAAAAATTGTATACATATTAGGTATCGCCGCGTCCGTGACAACCTGCTCTATAAAATAACCACATGATAAAACCTGTCAGATGAATTTTGTAAATAACAAAAAAAAAAAAACGTGGCAAAAAAGCTATTTCTTGTTACCTTGCTGCACAAAAAGTGTAATATAGAGCAACCAAAAATCATATGTACCCTAAACTAGTACCAACAAAACTGCCACCCTATCCCGTAGTTTCTAAAATGGAGTCACTTTTTTGGAGTTTCTACTCTAGGGGTGCATCAGGGGGGCTTCAAATGGGGCATGGTGTCAAAAAAAACAGTCCAGCAAAACCTGCCTTCCAAAAACCGTATGGCATTCCTTTCCTTCTGCTCCCTGCCGTGTGCCCGTACAGTGGTTTACAACCACATATGGGGTGTTTCTGTAAACTACAGAATAAGGGCCATAAATATTGAGTTTTGTTTGGCTGTTAACCCTTGCTTTGTAACTGGAAAAAAAATATTAAAATGGAAAATCTGCCAAAAATGTGAAATTTTGAAATTGTGTCTCTATTTTCCATTAAATCTTGTGCAACACCTAAAGGGTTAACAAAGTTTGTAAAATCAGTTTTGAATAGCTTGAGGGGTGTAGTTTCTTAGATGGGGTCACTTTTATGGAATTTCTAATCTAGGGGTGCATCAGGGGGGCTTCAAATGGGACATGGTGTCAAAAAACCAGTCCAGCAAAATCTGGCTTCCAAAAACCAAACCGCGCACCTTTCACTCTACGCCCTACTGTGTGCCCGTACAGTAGTTTACGGCCACATATGGGGTGTTTCTGTAAACGGCAGAGTCAGGGCAATAAAGATACAATCTTGTTTGGCTGTTAACCCTTGCTTTGTTATTGGAAAAAATGGGTTAAAATTGAAAATTAGGCAAAAAAATGAAATTCTCAAATTTCATCCCCATTTGCCAATAACTCTTGTGCAACACCTAAAGGGTTAACGACGTATGTAAAATCAGTTTTGAATACCTTGAGGGGTGTAGTTTCTTAGATGGGGTCACTTTTAGGGAGTTTCTCCTCTAGGGGTGCATCAGGTGGCTTCAAATGGGACATGGTGTCAAAAAACCAGTCCATAAAAATCAGCCTTCCAAAAACCAAACGGCGCACCTTTCACTCTACGCCCCGCTGTGTGGCCGTACAGTAGTTTACGGCCACATATTGGGTGTTTCTGTAAACGGCAGAGTCAGGGCAATAAAGATACAATCTTGTTTGGCTGTTAACCCTTGCTTTGTTAGTGGAAAAAATTGGTTAAAATGAAAAATTTGACAAAAATATGAAATTCTCAAATTTCCTCCCCATTTGCCAATAACTCTTGTGCAACACCTAAAGGGTTAACAATGTATGCAAAATCAGTTTTGAATACCTTGAGGGGTGTAGTTTCTTAGATGGGGTCATTTTTGGGTGGTTTCTATTATGTAAGCCTCGCAAAGTGACTTCAGACCTGAACTGGTCGCTAAAAATTGAGTTTTTGTAAATTTATGAAAAATTTCAAGATTTGCTTCTAAACTTCTAAGCCTTATAACATCCCCAAAAAATAAAATATCATTCCCAAAACAATTCAAACATGAAGTAGACATATGGGGAATGTAAAGTCATCACAATTTTTTGGGGTATTACTATGTATTACAGAAGTAGACAAACTGAAACTTTGAAATTTGCTAATTTTTTTCAAATTTTTGGTAAATTAGGTATTTTTTTGTGCAAAAAAAATAATTTTTTTGACTTCATTTTACCAGTGTCATGAAGTACAATATGTGACGAAAAAACAATCTCAGAATGGCCTGGATAAGTCAAAGCGTTTTAAAGTTATGAGCACTTAAAGTGACACTGGTCTGATTTGCAAAAAATGGCCTGGTCCTTAAGGTGAAAATGAGCCCGGTCCTTAAGGGGTTAAAGAAGCATCTTTTTTCTTTACAAAAAAAAACAGCAGCAACAGGTGACTTCGAGGGTCGGATGTGTCCCTTTCTCAGGCTCTCAGAGATATAAGTACGCATAGCGACTTTCAGGTCGGGAGAGATTGTATAAACGTGATTTTGGCAGCTTGGCGCCTGGGATGAGATTAATAGGGCAGTCGTACTCCCGGTGAGGGGGCAACTCCTGGACACCACTCTCGGAAAACACATCCAAAAATTCAGAGAGAAAAGATGGCACAGTCTTGGTAGAAACCTCTGAAAGAGACGCCGTGAGGCAATTCTCTCTGCAAAACTCACTCCAACCATTTATTTGCCTTGCTTGCCAATCAATGGTGGGGTTATGTTTAGTGAGCCAGGGTAGCCCCAACACTAGAGGAGTAGGCAATCCGCTTAACACGAAACATGACATATCATCAACATGAGCGTCACCCACAGTCAAACGGATATTGTGAACTATGCCCTTTAACGATCTTTGAGAAAGTGGAGCGGAATCGATAGCAAAAACAGGTATATCCTTTTCCAAAGTGCATATCTGGAAACCATGCGTTGTTGCAAATTGATTATCAATGATATTGACAGCTGCTCCACTATCTACAAAAATCTCACAAACAATGTTCTTGCTGTCTAGCGCCACCCTGGCAGGTAGGAGAAAACGGGAACTACAAGCAAACGGCAAACCTTTAATTTCCGCATCAACCTTGCCAATAGTAGCAAATGGAAAGTCTTTAGAGGGTTTTTTCTTTTTTTTTCTTTTTTTTATTACCCTCAGAAAACTCCATGAATCTCCTAGAGGGGCAAACATTAGCCAAATGATTTATACCCCCACAACAGAAACAAACCCTCCTCTGAGAGCTGAATCCTCTACTATCAGAGGCAAGCAAACCCAGCTGCATGGCGTCCTCCTCAGAGGGGATTGAGACAGACTGAGACCCCTGCGTACTGCATGAGACAGCCCCACTGTCCTTGGGCTGAATATGACAGGAAGGAGTAGTCTCCTCTCTCTCTCTAAGACGCCTGTCAATACGAACAGCTAGAGACATGGCAGACTCTGGGGACGCTGGTCTCTCATGAAAAGCAAATGCATCTTTCAATCTTTCCGAAAGACCATGGCAAAATTGACTTCGGAGTGCAGCATCATTCCAACCAGTATCAGCTGCCCATCTCCGAAATTCAGAACAATATATCTCTGCGGACTGTTTACCCTGGCATAAAAGACGCAGTTTAGATTCAGCCAGAGCAATACGATCCGGGTCATCATATATCTGCCCCAGGGCTACAAAAAATTCATCCACCGATCAGAGGGGCCGTGCCCCCACCGGCAGCTAAAAGGCCCAAGACTGAGCAGCAAGATGATGATCCTCATCACCAGAGGAATGGGGAAGTAGGAAAATGGAGTTTGCAAGCCTCTTTAAAGCGAACAAAATTCTCACTACCCCCGGAGAATGTATCCGGAAGCGAGATCTTAGGCTCGGAACAAACTCCATGAACGCCAGCAGAACCGGTCACCTGAAACTGAGACACAGTTTTACGGAGATCTGCTACCTCCAGCGAAAGACCTTGCATGCGGTTAATCAAGGCTGAAGCCGGATCCATGCTTAAGACGGTTATGGCGGTTTATAATGTCACGGATGAAGTTGCAGATAGCTGGAACTTATAAATAAACGACCCACTGGCTTGATCCCAAACTAAGGAGCATATAGGTGAGCCCTATAAAACCCTAAGAGCTCTCCCTGACTGCTATGCACATGCAAGGGTCTCAATGGTAGACGATTGCATGCCCACGTACCTAAGACTGTGTGACACCTGAAAACCCTATAATAGAGAGGGGACACGACCACCGGCTCCCTGCACTTAATACGGACGGAGTCAGGGTCACCTAGAATCAAGCCAGCAAGGAAACACAATAAAGGAAAAGACTTAACTTGAGCAAACAGCAGCAGCAGCCTCCAGCAGTGAACACTTCATCCAGGAAGTAGTATAAACTGCAAAGTGAGGCAGTATGGGAGGGAATATAAAGGAAGACGATTAGTCTAAATAAGTGACACCTGGCAGAAGGAAAGGAGATGACAAAGTGAAACCAAAACAAAGAACGTCATACAAGAGATAGAGAAGAACGTCTGCCAGACCTTCTCACAGAACTGGCGGTGACACCTGCAAACTGGGACATGAAGCTAGGTATCGTGGATGATTGTTTTTCTTGTGCTTTGGAAGCAGACAAAGTTTCACCGCGCCCATCAGCAGCACGGCCACTTCCCCTTCTCTTATTGCTCGCCTTGCGCATATTAAATGGTATATATATGCTTGCAAGTATGTAACATAGTAACATAGTACATAAGGCCGAAAAAAGATATTTGTCCATCCAGTTCGGCCTGTCATCCTGCAAGTTGATCCAGAGGAAGGCAAAAAAAAAACCTGTGAGCTAGAAGCCAATTTTCCCCACTTTACGGGACTAAAAAAATTCCTTCCAGACTCCAATCAGGCAATCAGAATAACTCCCTGGATCAACAACCCCTCTCTAGTAGCTATAGCCTGTAATATTATTATACTCCAGGAATACATCCAGGCCCCTCTTGAATTCCTTTATTGTACTCCCCATTAGTGTTGATCACGAATATTCGAATTGCTAATTTTTATCGCGAATATAGGTACTTCGAAAATTCACGAATATTTAGAATATAGTGATATATATTCGTAATTTAGAATATTTGAGATTTTTTTTAAATCAGTACACATGATCCCTCCCTGCTTCTAGCTTGTGGGCCAATGAGAAGGCTGCAGTATCTATGACTTTAGGAGTTGTGTTGATTGCAAATTTTTGTAATGCGAATTTTCGTAATGCGAATTTTTCAATTGTTGAGTAAAAACATGATTCCTCCCTGCTCCTTGCTTGTGGGCCAATGACTCATTGGCCCACAAGCAAGAAGCAGGGAGGAATCATGACTTTAGATGGGAAAAATTATGAATAGTCTAAAAAACAAATATATAGCACTATATCGAATATATATTAGTTTTTTTTTTGAATATTCGTAATATTCTAAAACAAGAATATATAGTAATATAGCGAATATTCGAAAAAAACAAATATAGAGCAATTTAGCTAATATAGTGCTATAATCTTCTTTGTCTAATAGTTGTAATTTTTTTCTCATCTGAACTTCAGATTGGAAAAAAATTACAACTATTAAAAAAAAGATTATAGCACTATATTAGCTAAATTGCTCTATATTCGTTTTTGTTTTGTTTTTTCGAATATTCGCTATATTGCTATATATTCTTGTTTTAGAATATTACGAATATTTGAAAAAACAAATATATTCGATATAGTGCTATGAGTCATTGGCCCACAAGCAAGAAGCAGGGAGGAATCATGTTTTTACTCGGCAATTAAAAAAATTTGTAATCAACACAACTCCTAAAGTCAAAGATACTGCAGCCTTCTCATTGGCCCACAAGTAAAGTTAAAAAAAAATTGTAGAATATAACGAATATTCGAATTCGCGAATATTCAACGAATATTCTACAAAATATTCGCAAAATATCGCGAATTCAAATATGACCCCTGCCGCTCATCACTACTCACCATCACCATCTCTCAGGCAGAGAGTTCCATAGTCTCACTGCTCTTACCATAAAGAATCCTCTTCTATGTTTGTGTACAAACTTTCTTTCCTCAAGACGCAGAGTATGTTCCCTCGTCACAGTCACAGTCCTGGGGATAAATAGATGATGGGAGAGATCTCTGTACTGACCCCCTGATATATTTATACATAGTAATTAGATCTCCCCTCAGTCGTCTTTTTTCTAAAGTGAATAACCCTAATTTTGATAATCTTTCAGGGTACTGTAGTTGCCCCATTCTAGTTATTACTTTAGTTGCCCTCCTCTGGACCCTCTCCAGCTCTGCTATGTCTGCCTTGTTCTCAGGAGCCCAGAACTGTACACAGTACTCCATGTGTGGTCTGACTAGTGATTTGTAAAGTGGTAGGACTATGTTCTTATCACGGGCATCTATGCCCCTTTTGATGCAACCCATTATCTTATTGGCCTTGGCAGCAGCTGCCTGACACTGGTTTTTGCAGCTTAGTTTGCTGTTTATTAAAATTCCTAGATTCTTTTCCATGTCAGTGTTACAAGTGTTTTACCATTTAGTATGTACGGGTGACTTGCATTATTCCTTCCCATGTGCATAACTTTACATTTGTCAGTGTTAAACCTCATCTGCCACTTATCTGCCCACGCCTCCAGTCTATCCAGATCGCTCTGTAGTAGTATACTATCCTCTTCAGTGTTAATTACTTTACACAGTTTAGTGTCATCTGCGAAAATCGATATTTTACTATGCAAGCCTTCTACAAGATCATTAATAAATATATTGAAGAGAATAGGGCCAATTCTGACCCCTTAGGTACCCCGCTAGTGACAGTGACCCAATCTGAGTGTGTACCGTTAATAACCACCCTCTGTTTTCTATCACTCAGCCAGTTACTTACCCAGACAGACATTTTCTCCCAGTCCGAGCATTCTCATTTTATATACTAACCTTTTATGTGGTACAGTGTCAAATGCTTTGGAGAAGTCCAGATATACGACATCCATTGATTTGCCGCTGTCTAGTCTAGAACTTACCTCCTCATAGAAACTGATTAAATTAGTTTGGCATGACCGATCCCTCATGAAGCCATGCTGATATGATGTTATTTGCTTATTTTCATTGAGATCCCCCAAGATAGCATCTCTTAGAAAACCTTTAAACAATTTACCCACAACAGATGTTAAACTTACCAGCCTATAGTTTCCAGGCTCTGTTTTTGGACCCTTTTTGAATATTGGCACCACATTTGCTATGCGCCAATTCTGTGGGACATTCCTTGTCAGTATAGAGTCCGCAAATATCAGAAATAAGGGTCTGGCTATGACATTACTTAATTCCCTTAAGATACGGGGGTGTATGCCATCCGGTCCTGGCGATTTGTCTATTTTAATATTTTTAAGTTGCTGTTGTACTTCTTCCTGGGTCAGACAGGACACTTTTAATGGGGAATTTATTTTTACATTCAGCATTTCATCTGACAGTTTATTTTCCTCAGTGAATACAGTGGAGAAAAAAATATTTAACAGCTTTGCTTTCTCCTCGTTGCTCTCTGCGACTCCCCCCTCATTACTCTTTAAAGGGCCGACACCTTCAGATATATACTTTTTAACATTTATATAATTTAAGAACATTTTAGGGTTCGCTTTACTCTTTGGCAATTCATCTCTCGGTCTCTAGTTTGGCCGCTTTTATTAGTTTTTTACATGTTCTATTTTTTTCCTTATAGTTTTTCAGTGCTTCCGTGCTACCCTCTTGTTTTAGTGATTTATATGCTTTCTTTTTGTCATTTTTTTTTTTTTACAGTTCCGTTTATCCACATTGGTTTCTTTTTGTTCCTTAACCTTTTAATCCCATACGGTATGTACCTCTCACAATGAGATTTTAGGATGCTTTTAAAGATATCCCATTTTGTGGCTGTATTTTTATTTTTGAGGACTTTGTCCCAGTTAGTTAGGCCTATGGCCTCTCTTAGTTGGCTAAATTTAGCTTTTTGAAGTTTGGTATTTTTGTTCCTCCCTGTAGAAACGCTCTTTTGAATGATAATTAAAAGGTTATTACTTTATAGTCACTATTTCCCAGCTTTCCCCCAACCTGCACGTCTGTTGTTCTGTCAGGCCTATTGGTTAATACTAAGTCCAGTATGGCCATCCCTCTAGTCGGGTCCTGAACCAGTTGGGAGAGGTAATGGTCTTTGGTTATTGCCAAGAACCTGTTTCCTTTATGAGATATACAAGTTTCAGTTTCCCAGTCTATATCTGTCACAGGTACAGTAGCGCAGGTTTTGTAAGTGTATGTGCAAATAAAGTACACAGAATGTCACAGATATTTTTAGGATGCGCACACGTTAAACAGGAGGTATAGCGCAAGTAATGTCGCTGTCACCACCGCCTAATAAAAAATTACACTGAATGAATGTCAGTGATAATTAGGATGCACACACGTTAAACAGGAGGTATAGCACAAGTAATGTAGCTGTCACCAGCAGCTAATAAAAAATGACACTGAATTAATGTCACTGATATTTTGGATGGGCAAACGTTATAGAGGAGATGTAGCGCAAGTAATGTCGCTGCCACCAGCAGCAAAAAAAGTTACACTGAATGTCACTGATATTTCGGATACTCAAACGTCATACAGGAGATGTAGCGCAGGTAATGTAACTGTCCGCAGCGGACACCGTCTACAGAAAAAGTACACTGGATGTCACAGATATTTTTAGGCTGCGCACACGTTACACAGGAGATGTAGCGCAGATAATGTCGCTGTCTGCAGCGGCCAAACAATTGCAAGCTATTTAGCGCAGGTTGTGCTAAAAATATATATTGCTGCCAGATACAGTAGGTGTTTGTGATATTGTGCTTTTAGCACAACAGCGTCGCGCTGATACTCGGCGACATGGTGCCGAGATCTCGCACTCACTGGAATAGTGACAGCACATCCCAGCAAGCGCGTCATAGAAGCGACGGGAGATCCGACTTGGATTCCCGCCAATTCTACACGTGTGCGGCGTTTGTTATGAATCCTGAGGGGGAAGTCCCCGCTGGATTTTAAATAAAAATCCGGCATGGGTCCCCCCCTCAGGAGCATACCGGGCCCTTAGGTCTGTTATGGGTTGTAAGGAGAGGCCCCCCTACGCCGAAAAAAACGGCGTAGGGGGTCCCCCTACAATCCATACCAGACCCGTATCCAAAGCACGCTACCCGGCCAGCCAGGAAGGGAGTGGGGACGAGCGAGCGCCCCCCCCCCCCTCCTGAGCCGTACCAGGCTGCATGCCCTCAACATGGGGGGGTTGGGTGCTCTGGGGCAGGGGGCGCACTGCGGCCCCCCCACCTCAGAGCACCCTGTCCCCATGTTGATGAGGACAGGGCCCCTTCCCGACAACCCTGGCCGTTGGTTGTCGGGGTATGCGGGCGGGAGGCTTATCGGAATCTGGGAGCCCCCTTTAATAAGGGGGCCCCCAGATACCGGCCCCCCACCCTAAGTGAATGAGTATGGGGTACATCGTACCCCTACCCATTCACCTGCAAGAAAAGTGGTAAAAACACAAATAAACCACACAGTGTATTAAAATATTTTATTTTTCTGCTCCGGAGGCCGCCCCCTGTCTTCTTTATTAGCTCTTTTACCAGGGGGGGCTCTTCTTCTTCCGCTATCCCGACGGGTCTTCTCCGCTATCCGGGGGGTCTTCTCAACTCTCCGGGGTTCTCCTTCTGTCTTCTCCGCTATCCGGGGGGTCTTCTCAACTCTCCGGGGTTCTCCTTCTGTCTTCGCCGCTCTCCGTTGTTGACTCGGCGCACCCCGGTTCTTCGTCTCGCGAGACGTCTCGCGAGACGAAGAACCGGGGTGCGCCGAGTCTCGCGAGACGAAGAACCGGGGTGCGCCGAGTCAACAACGGAGAGCGGCGAAGACAGAAGGAGAACCCCGGAGAGTTGAGAAGACCCCCCGGATAGCGGAGAAGACAGAAGGAGAACCCCGGAGAGTTGAGAAGACCCCCCGGATAGCGGAGAAGACAGAAGGAGAACCCCGGAGAGTTGAGAAGACCCCCCGGATAGCGGAGAAGACCCGTCAAGATAGCGGAAGAAGAAGAGCCCCCCCTGGTAAAAGAGCTAATAAAGAAGACAGGGGGCGGCCTCCGGAGCAGAAAAATAAAATATTTTAATACACTGTGTGGTTTATTTGTGTTTTTACCACTTTTCTTGCAGGTGAATGGGTAGGGGTACGATGTACCCCATACTCATTCACTTAGGGTGGGGGGCCGGTATCTGGGGGCCCCCTTATTAAAGGGGGCTCCCAGATTCCGATAAGCCTCCCGCCCGCATACCCCGACAACCAACGGCCAGGGTTGTCGGGAAGGGGCCCTGTCCTCATCAACATGGGGACAGGGTGCTCTGAGGTGGGGGGGCCGCAGTGCGCCCCCTGCCCCAGAGCACCCAACCCCCCCATGTTGAGGGCATGCAGCCTGGTACGGCTCAGGAGGGGGGGGGGGGGGGCGCTCGCTCGTCCCCACTCCCTTCCTGGCTGGCCGGGTAGCGTGCTTTGGATACGGGTCTGGTATGGATTGTAGGGGGACCCCCTACGCCGTTTTTTTCGGCGTAGGGGGGGCTCTCCTTACAACCCATAACAGACCTAAGGGCCCGGTATGCTCCTGAGGGGGGGACCCATGCCGGATTTTTATTTAAAATCCGGCGGGGACTTCCCCCTCAGGATTCATAACAAACGCCGCACACGTGTAGAATTGGCGGGAATCCAAGTCGGATCTCCCGTCGCTTCTATGACGGCTCTGTCTCCATCGCGGCAAGCCAGCTCGGCGCTGGCTCCCGCGATGGGGCTCGTAGGTGCTCAATCTCGCCGAGAAAGAGAGCGAGATTGACACAAAATCGGGTTCACCTACTGTACAACTATAGTCCTTAAAAGGACTTTTGGGTCTCTAACAAGTTTTAGCAATTTAGTGAAGGTTGCACTAAAAATATATATTGCTGCCACACACAATAGTCCTTAAAAGGACTTTTGGGTCTATAACAAGTATAAAAACTAAAATATTGCTATTTCAATCCCTACACTATCTCTCCCTTCTGCTCTCCCTGACTAATACTGACCCAAACACGTGCCATCCGGTGCTTTATAGCACCTGACGACGCGTTCTGGCCAGCCAATCACTGTAATGCCAGCAGACAACATGGCATGGACCTTCTCTGCCACCTACACCATTCTCAGCCTCTGGTGCAGGGATCAGCAACCTCTGCTACTACAAATCCCAGAACCCTCTATTCACTTCTATGGGAGTTACTTGAACAGGTAAGCAAGTATGCACGCTAGGAGTTGTAGTTTCACAGCAGCTGGAGTGCTGAAGGTTTCTGATCCCGGCTCTGGTGCTTCTAGCCTGCATCTTTCATTACCACTACACAATTAAAGGGATCCCAAGCCATGCAGTGAGCCCTTGAACCAGTGTATTATTCACTTCAAGCTGCAGACCCCTCAGTTTCCTTCAGACCAGTCCAAGGTAGCATTGCTGTTTTCCTCTCCAGAGAAGCACTCACCTGGGCTACTCTCCTCTGGGAACAAAATGAGTGACTGATGTTCAAGACTTTTCGGCTACCTCCCACAAGTTCTTCGAGCAGCCTGGTTCTTGGTGGTGATGCATGTCAATAGAGTGCCTCTGCCGGAGGTTATATGCTATGTCACCAAGCCCATGGATCTTCTACAGGGAGTCTTACATTTTGAGAAGATTTCATTCTACATCCTGTCTGCTTCAACTAGTCGCCTTCTACTGGGACTGCCATGGTTTTGTCTACAAGGTCCTATTATAATTGGAACTTGGGGCAGATTTTGTACTGGGAATCTGACTGTCACTTTCACTGCCTAGTGCAAACAGCCCGGGCTCCACAAGTTCCCCAGAATCTACAGGGCCTGCCTCCAGCCTATGATAGTTATGTGGATGTCTTTAATAAATAATAAATAAAAAAAGCTGTGGATATCTTGCCTCCGCACCGACCCTATGACTGCCCAACAAGCTCCAGTCTGGTACCATGCCTCCTCATAGCCGATTTTACCCATTGTGCTTGCCTGAGACTCAGGCCATGTCTGACTATATAAAGGAGAATCTGGAAAAAGGATTTATTAGGAAGTCTTCCTCCCCTACTGGGGCCAGACCGGTCTTTGTGAAAAAGTAAGATGGCTCCCAGTGGCCATGCATCTACTATCAGGGTTTGAACAAAATCATGGTGAAGAGGTACTTGAAAGTTTGTGAGCTCTTCAAAATTTTCTATACTTCTGCATAAACCTGACCTAAAACTGCATCAGATTTTCACACAGGTCCTAACAATAAAAATAACCAAATCAAAGAGTAAAACATTAAATTCGGACATTTTATTTATTAAAGGAAAATAATCCAATATCACGTGTCTGTGAGAGGCAGAAGTATGTAAACCTTTAGGGTTAGCAGATAATTTGAAGGTGAAATTAGCCAGATGTTTTCAATCAATAGGATTACAATCAGGTCTGAGTGGACGACCTGTTTAATTTTAAACAAAAAGGATCTATCAAAGTCTGATCTTCACAATATGTTTGTGGAAGTGTATCATAGCATGAACCAAGGAGATTTCTGAGGAACTCAGAAGAAGAGTTGGTGATGCTCATTAGGCTGAAAAAGGATACAAAACCATCTTTAAAGAGTTTGGACTCCACCAATCCACAGTGAGACAGTGTGTACAAATGGAGGGAAATCAAGACCATAATTACCCTCCTCAGTAGTGGGCGACCAATAAAGATCACACCAAGAGCAAAGCGTGTAATAGTCCACAAGGTCACAAAGGAATCCAAGGTAACCTCTAAGCAACTAAAGATCTACCTTGCATTAGCTAACGTTCATGAGTAGTGATGGACGAACATCGGCTGGGACGGTTCGCAAACACGGTCATGTGAACGCAATCAAATGTTCGCGAACCGGAATTTCGCGGCGGGCCCCATTAACTTTAATGGCAGGCGAACCGGAAAAACCTTCAGCTCCTATTTGCAGCCAGAAAACACTTACTAGAATTACACAAATAGACCCACAACATGGACAGTGATATACCAAAGGGGGATCATTGGTAAAAATTCCCACAAACAAATATGTATTTTAATCAGGGCCTATTTTTATGCGTCTTAAAGGGAAACTCTCAAAAATGTGCCCTGCTGGAGCCTAGAAATTTTTTATTTCCTATCGGTTTGATGTATACAAATGTGCAGCACTCCACGTTTTTGTATCTTCCACGTTTTTCTACCATGGAACTGTATGATATACGGACGCCAGTGTACGGCATCAGTTTGAGGCATCTGTTAACGCATACATTTTTGGTATGCATTAAATGGATGGCAAAAATAGCATGTAAACCCAGGCCTAGTGTCAGAATAAGCAGCAGTATACATCGGATCAGCGTGGCGGTGTCACCGCCAGTTCTGTGAGAAGGCCTGGCAGACGTCTGTCTCTACCTCTTGCATGACGTTCTTTGTTTTGGTTTCACTTTGTCATCTCCTTTCCTTCTCCCAGGTGTCACTTATTTAGACTAATCGTCTCCCTTTATATTCCCTCCCATACTGCCTCACTTTGCGGTTTATACTACTTCCTGGATAAAGTGTTCACTGCTGGAGGCTGCTGCTGCTGTTTGCTCAGATAAGTCTTGTCATGTATTGTGTTTCCTTGCTGGCTTGATTCTAGGTGACCCTGACTCCGTCCGTATTAAGTGCAGGGAGCCAGTTGTCGTGTCCCCTCACTATTATAGGGTTTTCAGGTGTCACACAGTCTTAGGTACGTGGGCATGCAATCGTCTACCATTGAGACCCTTGCATGTGCATAGCAGTCAGGGAGAGCTCTTAGGGTTTTATAGGGCTCACCTATATGCTCCTTAGTTTGGGATCAAGCCAGTGGGTCGTTTATTTATAAGTTCCAGCTATCTGCAACTTCATCCGTGACATTATAAACCGCCATAACCGTCTTAAGCATGGATCCGGCTTCAGCCTTGATTGACCGCATGCAAGGTCTTTCGCTGGAGGTAGCAGATCTCCGTAAAACTGTGTCTCAGTTTCAGGTGACCGGTTCTGCTGGCGTTCATGGAGTTTTTTCCGAGCCTAAGATCTCGCTTCCGGATACATTCTCCGGGGGTAGTGAGAATTTTGTTCGCTTTAAAGAGGCTTGCAAACTCCATTTTCGCCTACTTCCCCATTCCTCTGGTGATGAGGAGCAGAGGGTGGGGATCATCATCTCGCTGCTCAGGGATAACGCTCAGTCTTGGGCCTTTTCGCTGCCGGTGGGGGCACGGCCCCTCTGATCGGTGGATGATTTTTTTTGTAGCCCTGGGGCAGATATATGATGACCCGGATCGTATTGCACTGGCTGAATCTAAACTGCGTTTTTTATGCCAGGGTAAACAGTCCGCAGAGATATATTGTTCTGAATTTCGGAGATGGGCAGCTGATACTGGTTGGAATGATGCTGCACTCCGAAGTCAATTTTGCCATGGTCTTTCGGAAAGATTGAAAGATGCATTTGCTTTTCATGAGAGACCAGCGTCCTTAGAGTCTGCCATGTTTCTAGCTGTTCGCATTGACAGGCGGCTTAGAGAGAGAGAGGAGACTACTCCTTCCTGTCATATTCAGCCCAAGTACAGTAGGGCTGTCTCATTCAGTGCGCAGGGGTCTCAGTCTGTCTCAATCCCCTCTGGGGAGGCCATGCAGCTGGGTTTGCTTGCCTCTGATAGTAGAGGATTCAGCTCTCAGAGGAGGGTTTGTTTCTGTTGTGGGGGTATAAATCATTTGGCTAATGTTTGCCCCTCTAGGAGATTCATGGAGTTTTCTGAGGGTAATAAAAAAAAAAAAAAAAAAACCTCTAAAAACTTTTCATTTGCTACTATTGGCAAGGTTGATGCGGAAATTGAAGGTTTGCCGTTTTCTTGTAGTTCCCGTTTTCTCCTACCTGCCAGGGTGGCGCTAGACAGCAAGAACATTGTTTGTGAGATTTTTGTAGATAGTGGAGCAGCTGTCAATATCATTGATAATCAATTTGCAACAACGCATGGTTTCCAGGTATGCACTTTGGAAAAGGATATACCTGTTTTTGCTATCGATTCCGCTCCACTTTCTCAAAGATCGTTAAAGGGCATAGTTCACAATATCCGTTTGACTGTGGGTGACGCTCATGTTGAGGATATGTCATGTTTCGTGTTAAGCGGATTACCTGTTGGGGCTACCCTGGCTCACTAAACATAACCCCACCATTGATTGGCAAGCAAGGCAAATAAATGGTTAGGGTGAGTTTTGCAGAGAGAATTGCCTCACGGCGTCTCTTTCAGAGGTTTCTACCAAGACTGTACCATCTTTTCTCTCAGAATTTTCAGATGTGTTTTCTGAGAGTGGTGTCCAGGAGTTGCCCCCCTCACCGGGAGTACGACTGCCCTATTAATCTCATCCCAGGTGCCAAGCTGCCAAAATCACGTTTATACAATCTCTCCCGACCTGAAAGAGTCGCTATGCGAACTTATATCCCTGAGAGCCAGAGAAAGGGACACATCCGACCCTCGAAGTCACCTGTTACCGCTGTTTTTTTTTTTGTTAAGAAAAAAGATGGTTCTTTAAGACCTTGTCTGGATTTCTGGGAGCTGAACCGGATCACAATTCGTGACCCATATCCGCTTCCTCTGATCCTGGACCTGTTTAACCACATTGTTGGGGCTAAAGTTTTTTCTAAGTTGGATTTAAGAGGGGCATACAACCTAGTCAGGGTCAGGGAAGGGGACGAATGGAAGACGGCCTTCAATACCCCTGAGGGTCATTTTGAGAATTTGGTTATGCCCTTTGGTTTGATGAATGCTCCGGCCGTCTTCAAACATTTTGTGAACAGCATTTTTTATCATTTAATGGGGAAATTTGTTCTGGTGTATCTAGATGACATTTAGATTTTTTCTCCTGATTTCAAGACTCATCGGGACCACCTATGTCAGGTCTTGCTGATTCTGCGGGAGAATAAATTGTACGCTAAACTGGAAAAATGTGTGTTTGCAGTTCCGGAGATTAAATTTCTTGGTTTTCTTCTCTCCGCTTCTGGTTTTCGCATGGACCCAGAGAAGGTTTGCGCTGTGCTTGATTGGGAGCTTCCTGAGAATCAGAAGGCGCTGATGCGGTTTTTGGGTTTTGCCAATTATTACAGAAAGTTCATTTTGAATTATTCCTCTGTTGTTAAGCCACTCACTGATATGACTAAAAAGGGGGTAGATTTTTCCTCGTGGTCGGTAGATGCGCTTAAAGCCTTTTCTAGTATAAAAGAGAGTTTTGCTTCCGATCCCATTTTGGGACAACCTGATGTCTCTCTACTTTTTATTGTTGAGGTGGATGCTTCTGAGGTGGGTGTGGGTGCGTTCTTATCTCAGGGCCCCTCTCCTGCCAAATGGCGACCGTGTGCCTTTTTCTCAAGGAAACTCTCCTCTGCAGAGAGAAATTACGATGTGGGAGATAGGGAGTTGTTGGCCATCAAATTAGCTTTTGAGGAATGGCGCCATTGGTTAGAGGGAGCCAGACACCCTATTACCGTGTTTACCGACCATAAGAATCTGGCCTACTTGGAATCGGCCAAGCGTCTGAACCTGAGACAGGCCAGATGGTCTTTGTTCTTTTCTAGGTTTAATTTTGTTGTCACGTTCCGCCCTGGGGTTAGAAATGTGAAGGCGGATGCCCTGTCACGTTGTTTTCCGGGAGGGGGGAACTTTGAAGACCCGGGTCCCATTTTGGCTGAAGGGGTGGTCGTCTCTGCTCTTTATCCTGATTTGGAGGCAGAGGTTCAGGCAGCCCAGGCAGAGGCTCCTGATCTTTGTCCTCCTGGGAGGTTGTTTGTGCCTCTCGCTTTACGACACAAGGTTTTTAAGTAGCACCACAATACTGTCCTTGCTCTGCACCCGGGGAGTAGAGCCACAGTGGATCTCATTGCTCGGAGATTCTGGTGGCCGGCTCTTCGTAAGACGGTTGAGGGTTTTGTGGTAGCCTGCGAGAACTGCTCTCGTGCCAAGGTCCCTCATTCACGGCCATCGGGTTCTCTCCTCCCGTTACCCAATCCTTCCCGTCCTTGGACGCATCTGTCCATGGACTTCATTACGGACCTGCCTTGTTCCTCGGGGAAGACTGTGATTCTGGTGGTAGTGGACCGTTTTAGCAAAATGGCGCATTTCATTCCCTTTCCTGGGTAACCCAATGCTAAGATGTTGGCGCAAGCATTTGTTGATCACATTGTTAAATTGCATGGCATTCCTTCAGACATCGTTTCTGATAGGGGCACGCAATTTGTTTCCAGATTCTGGAAGGCCTTCTGTTCTCGCTTGGGGATTCGGTTGTCGTTCTCTTCTGCTTTTCACCCGCAGTCGAATGGTCAGACCGAATGCGTCAATCAGAATCTGGAGACATATCTGCGCTGTTTTGTGGCGGAGAATCAGGAGGATTGGTATTCTTTTTTGTCCCTTGCTGAGTTTGCTTTAAATAACCGTCGCCAGGAGTCCTCTGATAAGTCACCATTTTTTGGTGCATATGGGTTTCATCCGCAGTTTGGGACATTCTCTGGAGAGGGGTCTTCTGGTTTACCTGATGAGGAGAGATTTTCCTCGTCTTTGTCATTTATTTGGCAAAAGATTCAGGGTAATCTGAAGAGGATGAGTGTCCATCATCAATCCCGTTGCATTCCGTCTTGATCTTCCTCAGACTTGGAAGATCCATAATATTTTTTACAGGTCCCTATTAAAACCTTATGTCCAACCCACTGTACCTTCCTCTTTGCCTCCTCCTCCGATTGTTGTTGATGGTAATCTTGAATTTCAGGTCTCTAGGATTGTGGATTCTCGCATTATCCGTGATTCTCTCCAGTACCTCGTTCATTGGGAGGGTTATGGTCCTGAGGAGAGGATGTGGGTCCCAGTGGCGGACATTAAGGCCACTCGTCTTATCAGGGCTTTCCATAGGTCTCATCCTGAGAAGGTGGGCTCTGAGTGTCCGGAGTCCACCTGTAAAGGGCGGGGTACTGTCACCGCCAGTTCTGTGAGAAGGTCTGGCAGACGTCCTTCTCTACCTCTTGCATGACGTTCTTTGTTTTGGTTTCACTTTGTCATCTCCTTTCCTCCTCCCAGGTGTCACCTATTTAGACTAATCGTCTCCCTTTATATTCCCTCCCATACTGCCTCACTTTGCGGTTTATACTTCTTCCTGGATGAAGTGTCACTGTTGGAGGCTGCTGCTGCTGTTTGCTCAAGATAAGTGTTGTCATGTATTGTGTTTCCTTGCTGGCTTGATTTTAGGTGACCCTGACTCCGTCCGTATTAAGTGCAAGGAGCCGGTGGTCGTGTCCCCTCACTATTATAGGGTTTTCAGGTGTCACACAGTCTTAGGTACGTGGGCATGCAATCGTCTACCATTGAGATCCTTGCATGGGCATAGCAGTCAGGAAGAGCTCTTAGGGTTTTTGTAACAGTACAGCCTGGATCACAGCGGCTCCCTGTGACGATACGCTGACTTGCGCTCCAGCGTGGAACGCACCGGCCGTCTGCGATGATACGCTGGCTTGCGTTCCAGCGTGGAACGCAGCGACCGCCTGTGTTGTTACGCTGGCTTGCGCTCCAGCGTGGAACGCAGTGGCTGCTGGGCCCTCCTGTGACTCCGCCCACTTACTGTCCGGCCCTTAAATAGAAGACAGGTGCTAAGCAGGGTGTTCCACTAATGGAGTGCGCACCCTGCTAGCTCCACTGCATCTGAGGACTCTGTCCACATATCCAGACCTGGATCCCTAACAACAGCGTGAAGGACTGTCTACCTTCTTGCCACTGGCTTCCCCACTGCTGGCTTCCTAGCCAGGACCAACTAACCGCAAGTATATGCCTGTTACCTGCTCTGATTAATGCCCTGGAACTCTGAGTGGGGTGGTTCCTGACTGGTGTGAGACGATACTCCCAAACCAACTCTGAACCTACTGCATACTATATACTAAACTGTGGACATGCTCTGAACCTACTGCATACTATATACTAAACTGTGGACATGCTATACTAACTCTGAACCTACTGCATACTATATACTAAACTGTGGACATGCTCTGAACCTACTGCATACTATATACTAAACTGTGGACATGCTATACTAACTCTGAACCTACTGCATACTATATACTAAACTGTGGACATGCTATACTAACTCTGAACCTACTGCATACTATATACTAAACTGTGGACATGCTCTGAACCTATGGCATACAATATACTAAACTGAGGACATGCTATATACTAACCCTGAACCTATTGCATACTAGATACTAACTCTGAACTGTGCACAAGCTTATACTAACTTGTGACTCCTGTAATACTGGGAGACCTTCCTCTCCAGCAGTAATACTAAATAGATGTATAGCGGTAAATGATTTTGTTACCCCAAACTCTCCGCCCAAGACTGAGAGAGACGCCTGGGGTACATACTGAGTAACCGCGAATCCCACAGCCAAGAACAAGGGCAGTGGGATAATAGTGCATGTCTATTGCTTCCGCAGTTGAGATCCTAACTGATCAACTAGGTGCGTTACATATTAGTGGAACCCACATGGATCCAGCGGAGGTTGCAGGTCACCTCGTCACCCTCACTAAGAGGGTGGAGACCCTCAATGTGACTATACAACATCTCCAGCTAGAAAACCAGGCAATACGGCAACTTGTCACTCAGGGGCCAGGACACCCCCGTGATGGACCAGAACCCAAGGTCAGCCCACCTGAGATATTCGCGGGTGACCTAAGGCAGTTCAGGGATTTCCTGAAAGCGTGCAAACTAATGTTTGAGCTGCAGCACCGGACTTACCCAACTGACAGAACAAAAGTACTTACCATGATCTCATACCTCAGGGGGGAGCCCAGAGCATGGGCCAATACTTATTTAGAAAAAGAAGACCCAGTCCTGGAATCCTTCCCTCTGTTCCTTGAAAAAATGGCCCTTCTCTACGAGGACCATAGTAAACAGCTGACCGCTGAGACCGCTATACGCAGCCTTAAACAAGGGAGACGACCTGTAGAGGACTTTATTGCGGAATACACTCGCTGGGCCCGGGAGACTGAATGGAATGACCTCACCCTTAGGAATCAGTTTCGCCTAGGTCTTTCCGAGGCCCTGAAGGACGAATTAGCCCGAGGAGAATTACCACTTACACTTAATGCCTTGATGCAGAAGGCCACCACCATTGACAGACGGCTGAGGGAACGCAGAGCCGAGAGAGTCTCAGGCTTCACACCCAACCCAAGACCGTCCAGCCAGGGTCCTGCTGTAGAGATGATGGAGATTGGGGCGATCCGAGGTCCTCTGACCGAGAGAGAGAAAGCCAGGAGACGTAACCTCAACCTCTGTTTATATTGTGCGTCTGCTGACCATACCGTTGACGGATGCCCCGCGATAAGTAAGAAGTGCGAAGGTAAGAGCGGCACGTCTTATACCTTAGGCAGTACAAAAAATAGTACTGGTGGTTACATATACACGTCTCTCACCTTACAGTGGGACCAAAACCGGATTATCGTTGAAGCCATGGTGGACACGGGAGCTTCGGGGAATTTTATCTATATGCATCTGGTTGAGCGAAATAAAATTCCCCACATGAGAAAAAACGTTCCGATATCCGCGAGTTTCATTGACGGTACCATTTCTAGTCCTATCCACAGTCAGACTCAAGCCCTCATGGTGACATGTGAAAATAACCACACAGAATTCTTATCCTTTGATATCATACACTCTCCATTGTTTCCCGTGATTCTTGGGTTGCCATGGTTGCAAATACACCAGCCAACCCTCCTATGGAAACAGGGGAGAGTTCAGTTTACGTCCAGGTCCCCAGCTTATACGCAGACTTTGCTGAGGTATTCAGCGCAAAGAAAGCGGAATCTCTTCCGCCCCATAGATCTTACGATTGCCCCATAGACTTGCTGCCGGGTAGTGAGATACCCACGGGTAGAATTTATCCATTGGCACAACCAGAACTTGTTCACTTCAAACAGTACCTAGAAGAGAACTTACGAAAAGGTTTTATTCAGCCTTCAACCTCCCCGGCAGCAGCAGGGATGTTCTTTGTGAGAAACAAAGACTCAAGCCTAAGGCCCATTATAGATTACAGAGCCTTGAACAAAGTAACAATCAAAAATCGGTACCCCCTGCCACTAATATCCGAACTCATAGAAAGATTACAAACAGCAACAATCTACACCAAGCTGGATTTGAGAGGCGCATACAACTTAATTAGGATCAGAAAAGGTGATGAATGGAAGACAGCTTTCCGCACTCGGTATGGTCTCTTTGAGTATACAGTGATGCCCTTCGGGTTGTGCAACGCCCCTGCCACATTCCAAAATTTTATTAACGACATCTTTAGGGATCTACTGGACGTATGTGTAATCATCTATCTTGATGATATACTAGTGTATTCCGATAACTTACACGATCACAGGAAACATGTCCGTTGGGTTCTCGCACGGTTAAGTGTTCATTGCTTATACATCAAACAGGAAAAATGTGTATTTGAGACTACCTCTCTTCCCTTCCTCGGATACATAATTTCACCCAAAGGTATCCAGATGGATCCCTCAAAAATCACTTGCATACAAAATTGGCCGATTCCGGATTCCAGGAAAGCTCTTCAACGGTTCCTGGGGTTCTCAAACTTCTATAGGAAATTCATTAAAGATTTCTCCGCTACCACTAAACCACTAACCCGCTTAACTAGTGTCAACACGAAGTTCGTTTGGTCCAAGGACGCCCAATCAGCATTTGAGTTATTAAAGAACAGGTTCACTACAGCACCGATACTGACTCTCCCAAATCCGAACCATCACTACGTGCTGGAAGTAGACGCATCCCAGGCAGCCATAGGAGCTGTTCTGTTCCAGCGAAGCTCTTTTTCAACTCCGTTACATCCTATCGGGTTCTACTCCCGGACGCTAAATACCGCTGAATTCAATTACCCCATAGGCGAAAAGGAACTCCTCGCCATAAAGTGCTCCCTGGAAAATTGGAGGCATTTACTTGAAGGATCAATACACCCCATCACAATTTATACGGATCACCGTAATCTACAATACCTGAAAACCAATAAAACATTATCAGGCCGTCGGTACGGTGGAGTTTTTTTTTTGACAGGTTTAACTTCCAAATTACATACCGACCAGGCTCAAAAAATGGGAAGGCCGACGCCTTGTCACGACTGGCTGAAATTCGCACCTCAGACACGGCCCCCACATGGATCATTCCACCGAAGAAACTCGTCCTTGCCACCATAACGTTGGAAACCCAGCTCAAGGATGCTCTAATTAATGACCATGCTAATACCCCCCTGGTCTTTCGCAGAACCAACAGGGTCTCCTTTACAAGGACAGCCAACTGTACATACCACCCTCCCTCACCAATCAGGTGATCAAACCTTGCCATGATTTACCCCTCGCGGGACATCCCGGCATTGCTAAAACCACAACCCTGATACGCAGGAACTTCTGGTGGCCAAAGATGACCAAACAAATTGAGGAATACGTTTCCACGTGCGAGACCTGTGCCTCATGTAAAACTGACAGAAACCGACCTCCTAATGAGTCTTCCCATCGCCAACAGACCCTGGGAATGGGTCTCGATGGATTTCATAGTTGAACTTCCCCTTTCCAGAGGAAACAACACCATCATGGTGGTAGTGGATTTGCTGACTAAGATGGCACACTTCGTGCCCCTCAAGAAGTTACCCTCCTCCAAGGAAACGGCCGTGGTATTCCTGTCTAATATTATTAAGTTACATGGAATTCCTAGCCAGGTCATATCAGACACGGGTTCGCAATTCGTATCCAAATTCTGGAGAGCACTTTGTTCCAGACTTCAAATCGACCACAGAATGTCTACCGCCTATCACCCCCAAACTAATGGGCAGACTGAAAGGGTGAATCAGTGTCTGGAACAGTATCTCAGATGTCACTGCTCATTTCTCCAGGATGACTGGGAGGGCCTACTTCCTCTCGCTGAATTCGCCTATAATAATTCTACGAATTCCTCCACATTACATACTCCATTCTTTGCTAATTACGGATTTCACCCTAGGTCTCTTCCTCAAACCAGCCTTCCCACAAACGTTCCAGCCACAGACGATTATCTGACCACTTTGCAAACTACCCTTAAGACGCTAAAAGACAACCTTCAACGGGCAAAAGAAAGACAGAAGTGTTACTACGACCGTCGTAGGAGAGAAAGTCCTCCCTACCAGGTCGGGGACTCGGTTTGGTTATCAACAAAAAACCTTCGGTTGGGGGTACCATCCAAGAAATTGGGAAGACAATTCCTGGGTCCTTTTCCGATAGAAAGGATTATTAACCCCAACACGGTGAGACTCACCCTTCCTCCGCGATTACAGGTACATCCCACATTCCACGTGTCACTACTGAAGCCGTTTAGATCTAGGCCGTTCCCATCAAGTGATCCTCGACCCTTGCCTCCGATAGAGGTCCAAGGAGAAGAAGAATTTGAAGTTGAGCAGCTCATTGATTCCAGAAGAAGACGGGGGAAGATCCAGTATCTCATTAGATGGAAGGGGTATGGTCCCCAGGATGACTCTTGGGAAGATGTGCAAAACGTTCATGCTCCCAGACTCCAAAGATTGTTCCATAGAAGATTTCCCAACCGACCCTCTCCTAGTGGGGTACCCCGGAGGGGTCCCTTAAGGGGGGGGGTACTGTAACAGTACAGCCTGGATCACAGCGGCTCCCTGTGACGATACGCTGACTTGCGCTCCAGCGTGGAACGCACCGGCCGTCTGCGATGATACGCTGGCTTGCGTTCCAGCGTGGAACGCAGCGACCGCCTGTGTTGTTACGCTGGCTTGCGCTCCAGCGTGGAACGCAGTGGCTGCTGGGCCCTCCTGTGACTCCGCCCACTTACTGTCCGGCCCTTAAATAGAAGACAGGTGCTAAGCAGGGTGTTCCACTAATGGAGTGCGCACCCTGCTAGCTCCACTGCATCTGAGGACTCTGTCCACATATCCAGACCTGGATCCCTAACAACAGCGTGAAGGACTGTCTACCTTCTTGCCACTGGCTTCCCCACTGCTGGCTTCCTAGCCAGGACCAACTAACCGCAAGTATATGCCTGTTACCTGCTCTGATTAATGTCCTGGAACTCTGAGTGGGGTGGTTCCTGACTGGTGTGAGACGATACTCCCAAACCAACTCTGAACCTACTGCATACTATATACTAAACTGTGGACATGCTCTGAATCTACTGCATACTATATACTAAACTGTGGACATGCTATACTAACTCTGAACCTACTGCATACTATATACTAAACTGTGGACATGCTCTGAACCTACTGCATACTATATACTAAACTGTGGACATGCTATACTAACTCTGAACCTACTGCATACTATATACTAAACTGTGGACATGCTATACTAACTCTGAACCTACTGCATACTATATACTAAACTGTGGACATGCTCTGAACCTATGGCATACAATATACTAAACTGAGGACATGCTATATACTAACCCTGAACCTATTGCATACTAGATACTAACTCTGAACTGTGCACAAGCTTATACTAACTTGTGACTCCTGTAATACTGGGAGACCTTCCTCTCCAGCAGTAATACTAAATAGATGGATAGCGGTAAATGATTTTGTTACCCCAAACTCTCCGCCCAAGACTGAGAGAGACGCCTGGGGTACATACTGAGTAACCGCGAATCCCACAGCCAAGAACAAGGGCAGTGGGATAATAGTGCATGTCTATTGCTTCCGCAGTTGAGATCCTAACTGATCAACTAGGTGCGTTACAGTTTTATAGGGCTCACCTATATGCTCCTTAGTTTGGGATCAAGCCAGTCGGACGTTTATTCATAAGTTCCATCTCCAACATCATCCGTGACAGGCGGAGAGGAGAGGCCGCCATATACTGACAGATCGCTACCTGGTTCTGGTGGTCAGGGATGAGGACTGTGTTTCCCAAGGATCATTTTCTACTGGGAAATACAGGGCACAGTATAATACACTAGACTCTATATAATATAAAGATGTTAGCCCTACCCCTGAATGATAATACAATTAGGTGATCATTTATTATATAGAAATACGTCTATGTTAGGCGTATTTCTGACACAGATTGTGGCGCAAAGGTCCTTACCACCGCAATCTGCATATTTTTCCCGCTCATGTCAGGTCTAAAAAAGGATGGCATGGGCAATGAAAGGGATACAGTTATGTCCTTCCATATATTGAATACCACCGCCATGCATTGACCGGATAACACCTCTGCACAGTGAGCGGATAACACCGCCATACCGTGACCAAATAAAAGAGTATAAGAGGGCACAATACAGGGAATTAATAGGGTCACTGCACAGGGTGTGGTAAGAGGGCACAATGCAGGGTACAAGAGGGCACAGTACGGGGTGAGGGGCACAGTACAGGGTAGGGGGCACAGTCACATGGCCCTGTGACATTAGAAGGTCCTTATGGTGAATGCGGTTCATATGCCACCATAATGAGAGGAAGAGGAGTGAGACAAGGGTGTGATTATGTGGCTAGAGATAAAAAATGTAACTGTCGACCAGTACAGGCCCCAAAAATTAGGCAACAGGCATTCACCTGACACCACAGAACTTTGGATTCTGTGGCTGGAGGTACATTTGGCGGTTACAGGATAAAAATGTAACTGTCGGCCAGTACAGGCCCCAAAATTTAGGCAATAGGCATTCACCTGACAGCAAAGAACTTTGGATTCTGTGGCTGGAGGTACATTAGGCGGTCACAGGATAAAAATGTAACTGTTGGCCAGTACAGGCCCCAAAAATTAGACAATAGGCATTACCTGACAGCAAATAACTTTAGATTCTGTGTCTGGAGGTACATTAGGCGGTCACAGGATAAATATGTAACTGTCAGCCAGTACAGGCCCCAAAAATTAGGCATTCAACGGACATAGAAGGCCTTTTATGCCGCTGTATTTACCTAAGACAGGGACCATGATTTGTTCTGGGTGGTGGCGGATATTTGTGGGCTGTCATGAGGAAATTCAATCAAATGTGGTCCACTCGTCAAATCCCACAGAAGTCTGCATGCATCGCGCATGAGCAGCCACTGGCGCAGTGGAAAAAAAACAAGCTCCCCAGAACCTGTCCTGCCGCAGAGTTCGTACAGGTAGTCATTAACTGCATGTTTCTGCTGGAGCAGCCTATCAAGCATATACAGTCAGGTCCATAAATATTGGGACATCAACACAATTATAACATTTTTGGCTCTATACACCACCACAATGGATTTGAAATGAAACAAATAAAATTTGCTTTAACTGCTGACTGTCAGCTTTAATTTGAGGGTATTTACATCCAAATCAGGTGAACGGTGTAGGAATTACAACAGTTTGCATATGCGCCTCCCACTTGTTAAGGAACCAAAAGTAATGGGATAAAATAATAATCATAAAATCAAACTTTCACTTTTTAATACTTGGTTGCAAATCCGTTGCAGTGAATTACAGCCTGAAGTCTGGAACGCATAGACATCACCAGATGCTGAGTTTCATCCCCGGTGATGCTCTGCCAGGCCTCTACTGCAACTGTCTTCAGTTCCTGCTTGTTCTTGGGGCATTTCCCCTACAGTTTTGTCTTCAGCAAGTGAAATGCATGCTAAATCGGATTCTGGTCAGGTGATTGACTTGACCATTGCATAACATTCCACTTCTTTCCCTTAAAAAACTCTTTGGTTGCTTTTGCAGTATGCTTTGGGTCATTGTCCATTTGCCACCCAATGAGTTCTGAAGCATTTAGCTGAATATGAGCAGATAATATTGCCCGAAACACTTCAGAATTCATCCTGCTGTTTTTGTCAGCAGTCACATCATCAATAAATACAAGAAAACCAGTTCCATTGGCAGCCATACATGCCCATGCCATGACACTACCACCACCATGCTTCACTGATGAGGTGGTATGCTTAGGATCATGAGCAGTTCCTTTCCTTCTCCATACTCTTCTCTTCCCATCACTCTGGTACAAGTTGATCTTGGTCTCATCTGTCCATAGGATATTGTTCCCGAACTGTGAAGGCTTTTTTAGCTGTCGTTTGGCAAACTCTAATCTGGCCTTCCTGTTTTTGAGGCTCACCAATGGTTTACATCTTGTGGTGAGCCCTCTGTATTCACTCTGGTGAAGTCTTCTCTTGATTGTTGATTTTGACACACATACACCTACCTCCTGGAGAGTGTTCTTGATCTGGCCAACTGTTGTGAAGGGTGTTCACCAGGGAAATAATTCTTCGGTCTTCCACCACAGTTGTTTTCCGTGGTCTTCCGGGTCTTTTGGTGTTGCTGAGCTCACCGATGCGTTCCTTTTTTTTTAACAATGTTCCAAACAGTTGTTTTGGCTACGCCTAATGTTTTTGCTATCTCTCCGATGTTTTTTATTTTTTTATTTTTAGCCTAATAATGGCTTGCTTCACTGATAGTATTTTAAAATAAATGCTATCATATGCAAATTGTATAAAGTCACGAATGACCACATAAAAACAAATAAAGGTATAAGAAAATATATATTAAATATATTAAAGATGACTCACTTCACCCAGGAGGGTAATGTGGGATAAAGCTCAAGACACCCACACCACACCTCCTGCGCCTGGGTCGCCTGTAGAGATGTCAGATTTGGATCAAAACACACTCAGGAGTCTTATCCTTTTTCTTTCTCTTTATTCCAAAGCCAGGGTGGGGGGAGTGGACGGCTCAACGCGTTTCGGGGCCTCTGTATGGGTCCCCTTCATCAGGAGCAGATATCAATTGTTAACAAATTGTTAAGAGATGTCAAAGACTATGACCTAAATAGAATCAGGTCTTGGGAAAGAAAACTTTTCCCCCCTTTGACACAAAATAGGATATCTACTTTTTCCAGGAACAAACACATTATACCCCCCTATTTACATTCTCATCCAAGATCTGCTCCTAACCAAAGATACTCTACTACACAAAACAGAGTCTTCTATAACAGCACCACATATGGGACATCCAGACCTCATAACACTAAACATCCTGAAAGCAAACCCATTAGAGCCTCTGAGCTACCTTCAAAAACCATCTCCCATTCCAAAGACCATCACTATCCCCCACATACATCCGTTGCCAATCTGGCACCGCTACTCAACAGAATAACCAATCCTGGGGCACTCAACCTCATTCCCAAAAAAAACCCATCTGCCCACACAGTTACCACTGCCAAGAATCCTAAACATCCCCATTTTGACACGTCAGAGTATCCCACTCTGATTGATACACACATTCCATCAGTCTCTCTCAAATCCATCTCATCCCCCACTGATCCCTGGACATCTCCGAGTCACCTTGCTTCTGTAATTTCTGTCAACGACATTTCTACTAATTCAGTCTCCCAGAGTTCCTGTCCAGTCAAATCACCATCTTCCCCGAGAAATTCCACATCCCAACCCTCTCCAAATGACATCTCCACACATTCAGTTTCCACTATCCAATCTGATATTTTTTTAGACCTACCCTCCAACCTCTCTGGAAGCCCGTTTTTAGGGAAAATTTCACCCACAATGAACAATCACACTCCACCTGCCAGACAGACAATTTCCAGTCTACAAATTCTGAGTCCCTTCTTCACCCCCACAGGCCCCCTTCAGCCCACCCAACCGCAAAATCCCCGCAATTTGAAAATAACGCATTTCTTCAGTCCCATCCCGTCATCACGAAAAAGAACAAAAAAAGATTCAGGGGATGTCGAGGGGGAAGAACCAAACACCCCAATGAGAAAAAAAAACAAATCTCTCATCACAGCAACCAACAATCTGACACTCTAACCACCAATAAGCAGATAGAACCCAAAAATGACCCCATACCCACTCCACTAAAAGATACCAGAGGGATATTCAATCTATCTAAACATGTACTCAACACTGACGAACTTAATTTGTTACGCAAAGGACTCTACTTCTGCCCCACTAATCACTCTGACCCCTTTGAACTTTTTGTGGACATGAACCAGTGGATCCGTAAATTGACATTAAAAAGACACTTCACGATAAAAAGTATCAACCTGGGAGATAAGACCGATCCAATACCAACATCCCACACCCCTACCGATACTGCCATTAGCAAGGTTCCCCCAAATACAGAAGGCATCTCTATCCCTATTGTAAATGAAGCCCCTGCTTGTATTCCATTAGGCTCTCCGCTAGAGAGTAGAGGGCCGCACTTAGAGAGCTTTCTTAATATGGTCCTACATGACCTCAACACCCTGAAAAAAAAACCCGTGTCCCACCACTCTCCAATAATCTCAACGCTAAAGAAAAAAGAGCGTTATTTGAATTAAAGAAAAATAAAGAAATAGTAATAACGAACACGGATAAGGGAGGAGGAGTTGTAATCATGAATCTTGACGACTATGTAAAAGAATCTAAAAGAATTCTGGCAGATCCAGCCTATTACAGAATTCTTGTAGAAGATCCCACTCCATACTTCAAGAAAACCTTACTAGAACTGCTAGACTCTGGTTTTTCTCAAAATATCATTGATAAAAAAGAAAAAATGTTTCTCATCACCAATCACCCGACCATAGCCCGTTTTTATTTTCTACCCAAAATTCACAAATCCCTCACCAACCCACCTGGTAGACCGATCATTTCCGGTATAGATTCCCTCACCTCAAACCTCTCACAAACCTTTTACAGAAATATGTACCTTAACCTTAACAATGTAGAGTGGAAGGACGATTACTTATGGGTTACACTCGACGTAGCATCCCTTTACAGTAATATTCGACATGATCTGGGAATACGCGCAATAAGACACTTCCTTGAACTAGATCCTGGAATGCCTCCGATTCAGAAGGAGTTTATTATAAATTCAATCAAATTCATCCTTGAGCATAATTATTTCAAGTTCAACGAGACATTCTATCTGCAAACCAGGGGTACCGCTATGGGGACAAAATTTGCACCCTCTTATGCGAATCTGTTTGTGGGCCTTTTTGAGGAACAAATAGGTCTGCAATCCCATAAAAATGTAATCTTCTATCGTCGCTTTATTGACGATATTATTTTTATTTGGGATGGCAGGAATGAAGATCTATTGTCATTTATGTCCCTGATAAATCAGAACGATTGGGGTCTTCAGTTCACCTGTGATGTCAACCCCAAAATTGGCATTTTTCTGGACCTACATATTGAGATCATAGCAAACAAGATAACCACCAGCACACATTTTAAAAAAGTGGATGCTAACAGTTATCTCGAATACTCCAGTTGTCATCACACAAAATGGATAAGGAACATACCCTTTGGACAAATGAAAAGGATCCGGAGAAACTGCTCCAACGATAAAACCCTAAAAACACAACTAGGAGTCCTAAAAGAACGTTTTTTGGATAAGGGCTACCCCAAAAGTCTAATCAAGGCCTCATCTCAGAGAGTTCTAAAATTAGACCAAAAAGAGGCTTTGAAACAAGCCCCCCCAAAAATCATTGATCCAAAGGGATATCAATATAATCTCATAACTAGATATAATAGAGATCATCATCAGATTAGAAAGACACTCACTAAACATTGGGACATCTTGCTAAAAGACCCGATTCTCAGAAATACACTCCCCAAACAGCCGTCCATAACTTTCAGAAGGGCACAAACGATCAAAAATATCATTGCCCCATCCTGTCCTAAATTGCGAGTACCCAATACAACCATTCTCCCTCTTCCAACTAGAAAAGGGTCCTTTAGATGTGGAATAAAAAGATGCAAATGTTGTGCAATGATCACCCATGGCATTAGTGGAATTGAAGTAGGAGGCCTATCAGGAATGTGGACCCTCAAACAAGAACTCACCTGTGGGATAAAAAATGTAATATACCTACTCAAATGTCCTTGCGGTTTAAAATATGTTGGTAGGACCACCCAAACCCTACGCGAAAGAATGTGCGAACACCGGTCCAACATCAAACGCAAAGTCACAATACACAGCGTATCGCGCCACTTTTCTGAAAAACATGATGGCTCCCTGATAGGCCTGACAGTAACCCCTCTGGAGACCATCACGTCTTCTCACCAACAGTTATGCCGGAAGGAGATGTATTGGATATACACCCTGAACACCCTATCTCCTTTCGGCTTGAACGAATGTTTAGAATACTCGAATTATTAAAGTAACAGTACAGAGATGTCTGTAGCAGATACACATCCCTCAATGCGCATTTCCATGTCCTTTGCATAATATAACATGTATTCTTCATGATTTTATTTTTATTTTTATTTTTAATTCGGATAAACACCAATTGCATAAAAAGTCTCATATCCCCTTATACATCACCGTGGTATAGCTATGATCCACACGTTCTTTCTGTGTATCTCTATATGTATACAGGTCCACATGTGTTTTACTTTTTTATATATATATATTTTTTACATTTGATATCCAATTATATTTACCCAAATCTCATGACATATACGCTTATACTTCGCTTTTATATTTTTTCTGTTCTTTTATATATTTTTTTTTTTTATATATATTTTCTCTGTCCTTTTATGTTCTATTTTATGTTCCTCTATGGGTATATATCTTGTTTTAATAGGCCCCACTATATATTTACTCAGCTATGGGTCCATACACGCAGGAAGTCCTGCGTTCATCCCCCACTATCTGTGTTTAACGCCATAGTGAGGACCATTATGATCTTTTGATTTTCTGAACATTGACATTTTTTGAATATTGACAGTCTTTTACGATATTTTTATGAAAAACCGTATGTCCATGAAAAACCTTTTACCCATTTTTACTATTGACCACTATCGATATTTTTAAATATTTTTTAGATTAATTTATTGGATGTTGGTCCACCCTGAGCTAGCCACTCAGAGCCCCCACCAACATCAGCTGAAGACCAATAATAATAATAATTTCCCATCATGTATAATTATCCAACACATAGGATTACAGTTCATTACTATAGAGCCCCAGACTGGGATGTGGGGATCCAATCACGTGATCGGGGCCGTATCACATGATTCCATGCGTGCTCCTTCCCCTATTAAAGAGTTTATCAATTGAACCCCCTTAGTGGGACCCCTGAGAATACACTCTTACTGACTACAACGAGGATAATATATTAAAATCAAGCTTTATAATTTTGATCATTTGTCCGAGTACACTTCCGGTCTAGATGCGTTCCACTGTGGAACGCACCGGAAGTTTAGTATACACCCAGCATTAGAGACTTCGGTCACATGACTTTTTGCCATGCTCTCCTTAGTTTCTCTTCTCAACTAAACACTCTACACATCCTATCGGTCTTCCATATTCACCTCGATTCTGGTTTTTGAACAAGCTGCATTTTTTCGGGTTCTACTTCCGGTTTGTTTGCGTTCCACTGTGGAGCGCAACCGGAAGTTCCATGTTGCATTCCACGGGGAACACACAAGAACACAATAAACAGCACCCCACCAAGTAAGGGACATCATGTTATATTCCAATATATACAATTGTTGTGTTGTCTTTCCCCTGATTATAATAATGTTGATTATAATAATCCTGACCTGATGCACATTTCTTGAGTGCATCATTTCTGATTGTCACTTCCGGTGCGTTCCACTCTGAAACGCATACTGGCACCGGAAGTGACATCATTGTAAGTGTATCTTTGGCGGTTTTTTCTGTCATTTAAAGATGATCACTGTATATGCTGTTTATATCTGCTCCTGATGAAGGGGACCCATACAGAGGCCCCGAAACGCGTTGAGCCGTCCACTCCCCCCACCCTGGCTTTGGAATAAAGAGAAAGAAAAAGGATAAGACTCCTGAGTGTGTTTTGATCCAAATCTGACATCTCTACAGGCGACCCAGGCGCAGGAGGTGTGGTGTGGGTGTCTTGAGCTTTATCCCACATTACCCTCCTGGGTGAAGTGAGTCATCTTTAATATGTTTAATATATATTTTCTTATACCTTTATTTGTTTTTATGTGGTCATTCGTAAACTTTATACAATTTAAATGATAGCATTTATTTTAAAATACGTGATTTTAAATATTCTTTGGGCTTACACTTATTAAAGTGTGCCAACATCATAGGGTCCGTAGGGATCCACCTTTATCCCTCACCTGCATTCAAGGGTCTCTGGCGCCAACTACCTGGTCTTTTTTAGCGTTCCCACGCACAACCACTTTTGTTTCTAATCACCTACCCTGTGGCCATCAGGGTTAGGTGGTGATCAGTGGCAGCCGGCCCACCTACATCTAATAGACCTCTATTCCTATCTCTGCCCTCCTTTGGCGCCCTGCATAAGTTTTTCTCGGACCCTCAAACAGAAGGTCTGGTGATTAACCCTGTTTTTTCTTCTTCCGCTCTGACTTTCACTGATAGTGACAGCTCTTTGGATCTCATCTTGAGCGTTGACAGCAACAGATTCCAAATTCAAATAGCACACTTGAAATTAACTCTGGACCTTTTATCTGCTCATTGTAATTGGGATAATGAGGGAATAACACACACCTGGCCATGGAACAGCTGATAAGCCAATTGTCCCATTACTTTTGGTACCTTAACAAGTGGGAGGCACATATGCAAACTGTTGTAATTCCTACACCGTTGTATTTATGGAGTTGACTGTACAAGTTGAAGTTCCATCGCGTCGGGCAGTCACAATTTAGACGTCTGACGGGCAGGTGGTGTCGCCGCTGAATGTCAGCAAGACAAGTCATGGCCATGTAAGATCTTCTAAAATGGACAGAGATTTTCCTCACATGCCGCAAGACGTCCTGGACCCCTGGGTATTTGGCAACGAATCGCTGCACGACTAAGTTCAAGACGTGTGCCATGCACGGCATGTGTGTAATTTTGCCCTGTTTCAGCGTGCTCAGCAGATTGGCACCGTTGTCGCACACCACTTTACCAACTGTCAAATTGAGCGGTGTTAGCCACTGATCTGCCTGTGAACGCAAAGCTGAAAGGAATGCAGGACCAGTGTGGCTCTTGGCTTCCAGGCACAACAGATGCAGCACAGCATGGCAACGTCTCACCTGGCACGTCGAATAGGTTCTGGGGAGCTTGGGGGGCGCAGCGAAAGAGACGGTAGCAGCGGAAAAGGAGGAGTCAGCCGAGGAGGAGAGGGAGGATGGAGTAGGAGAAGAAGATGCAGGCCTGCATGCAATCCGTGGCGGTAACACCAAATGTACACATGTGCCACTCGTTGCATGCTTGACGGCCATCAGAATGTTCACCCAGTGGGCAGTAAAAGTTATATACCTTCCCTGCCCGTGTTTGCTAGACCACGTGTCTGTGGTCAGATGTATCTTGGCACCGACACTGTGTGCCAGAGATACATTCACTTGACGCTGAACGGGGCCATATAGCTCTGGGATGCCGTTTTTGGAGAAATATTTCCTTCCGGGGACCTTCCATTGCAGTGTTCCAATGGCCAAAAAATTTCTAAAGGCCTCCGAGTCCACCAGTTTATATGGCAGTAGTTGGCGGGCTAGCAGTACTGACAAGCCAGCAGTCAGCCGTTGGACAGGAGGGTTATCTGGCGTCATCATCTTCTTTCACTCAAACATTTGGGGCAAGGAAGCCTGCCTTTTGCCAGATGAACGCGACAACGGCACAGTGGAAGGTGGAGTGGAGGACAACTGGGAGGAGAAGGAGAAGAGGCAGGACAGGGAGTGCCGGGAGTGTGGCTTTGTGGGTTCTGACGGTGTTGCTCCCACTGGGCTCAGTGATGGGGGGCCAGGTGCCTTCTTAAGGCGGTCATCCCTAGGTGAGTGTTGGGCTTACCGCAACTTATGCGTTTGTCAAAGTATTAATCGCAAGAGCACATGCGCTAGGAAGGCGTGGCCTACAGCAACTGGTTTACACCGACTAGAAATTAGATGGATGCGATGGTTGGAACCAAGTTCAGCGACGAAGAGGAAGAACTCCTGGTGACTGTACGTAATCTTACTTTAAAGTAGTGTATGTGATTACATTTCACCTGCATGTCTGAACAATCGCTTTATATGCATAAAGAGTGTTATAAATAAATCGCCAGTGCGACCTTCTGCGATTCTGATATTTCTTAAGTGCACAAAACTTCACATTTTATAAGGTCTCACTAGATATTATTGATTTTTGCACTAAGTATTCCTGTGACATTACACCCACTATGTTAGTAGCATATTTGTATGGAAAGCAGAGAAATATATTTAACATGCACATTGCACATCCATTGTCATGCCGCACACTATATCCCGCACACACACACACTATATACCGCACACACACACACACACACTATATACCGCACACACACAGAAACAGAATATATACCACACACAGACACAGACGATATACCGCACACACACACGATATAACGCACACACACGATATAGCGCACACACACGATATACAGCACACACACACACTATATACCGCACACACAGACACACACTTTATACCGCACACACACACACACACTATATACCGCACACACACACACACACACACTATATACCGCACACACACACACACACTATATACCGCACACACAGACACACACTATATACCACACACACACACACACACACACACACTATATACCACACACACACACACTATATACCACACACACTATATACTGCACACACACACACACTATATACCGCACACACACACACGATATAGCGCACTCACACACGATATACAGCACACACACACACTATATACCGCACACACAGACACACACTATATACCGCACACACACGATATACAGCACACACACTATATACCGCACACACACGATATAGCGCACACATACACACACGTTATACCGCACACACACACGATATAGCGCACACACACACAATATACCGCACACACACACTATATACCGCACACACACACACACTATATACCGCACACACACACTATATACCGCACACACACACTATATACCGCACACACACACACACTATATACCGCACACACACACACACACTATATACCGCACACACACACTATATATCGCACACACACACTATATACCGCACACACACAGACACACAGGAAACCAATGACGCCGTGCGCTCGTCCACTCTGCAGGACGAGTTTGTACGGTCCGTAGTTGTGAAAAAACACGCCCGTGTGCAGGCGGCCTAAATCTAATATTTCCACTTCAAAGCATTAAATACTTTTTGCAGTTTACTTGAGTAAATTATTTTCAATACTATTATTGTTAACATAGAACATAGAAACATAGAAACATAGAATGTGTCGGCAGATAAGAACCATTTGGCCCATCTAGTCTGCCCAATATACTGAATACTATGGATAGCCCCCGGCCCTTATCTTATATGAAGGATGGCCTTATGCCTATCCCATGCATGCTTAAACCCCTTCACTGTATTTGCAGCTACCACTTCTGCAGGAAGGCTATTCCATGCATTCACTACTCTCTCAGTAAAGTAATACTTCCTTATATTACTTTTAAACCTTTGCCCCTCTAATTTAAAACTGTGTCCTCTTGTGGTAGTTTTTCTTCTTTTAAATATGCTCTCCTCCTTTACCGAGTTGATTCCCTTTATGTATTTAAAAGTTTCTATCATATCCCCTCTGTCTCTTCTTTCTTCCAAGCTATACATATTAAGGTCCTTTAACCTTTCCTGGTAAGTTTTATCCTGCAATCCATGTACTAGTTAAAAATTGGGATTATATGCTTGCATTTTTATCCTGCAGCGGATGTTGGGGCGGGGATATGACCGCACCCGGTCCCACGCCGAGAAGCAGCGAATTGTGTGGGAGCTGGCCTTTGAGATCTGGCGCCAAACGGGTCTCAAACACCGCCGTCTGGTCATCATAAAATAATTATCTGTCAGAACTATTGGGTATAAATAAAGTCCATAGTATAAGGCCTATATAGATGTATGGACATGTACATTAAGAACGACCATTTTGTCTTATTTTGAAAGGGCAGGATGAGGTCAAAGCCCTTTGAACTGAGGATTACTAACCTAAGATTAACAATATGTACCAGAGTGTTTACCCAAGTCTGTTTTTGTGAGAACGAGGTTTCACAAGGTCTAATGAAAAGTATTTACCCAGATAAGACAATGGAGTAGAAATGTACTGAGTATTACTTTATCTCAGTGAATAGAAAGAATATAATTTTATTATTCATTGTAAGGTTTATATTAATTCTCATATGTATGGATTTTAGGTTCTATATGATATGTCTTAATATTGTGTGGGTTTTAAATAATTAGATATGTGATATATATATATACAGTTGCAAGAAAAAGTATGTGAACCCTTTGGAATGATATGGATTTCTGCACAAATTGGTCATAAAATGTGATCTGATCTTCATGTAAGTAACAACAATAGACAATCACAGTCTGCTTAAACTAATAACACACAAAGAATTAAATGTTACCATGTTTTTATTGAACACACCATGTAAATATTCACAGTGCAGGTATAAAAAGTATGTGAACCTTCGGATTTAATAACTGGTTGAACCTCCTTTGGCAGCAATAACTTCAACCAAACGTTTCCTGTAGTTGCAGATCAGACGTGCACAACGGTCAGGAGTAATTCTTGACAATTCCTCTTTACAGAACTGTTTCAGTTCAGCAATATTCTTGGGATGTCTGGTGTGAATCGCTTTCTTGAGGTCATGCCACAGCATCTCAATCGGGTTGAGGTCAGGACTCTGACTGGGCCACTCCAGAAGGCATATTTTCTTCTGTTTAAGCCATTCTGTTGTTGATTTACTTCTATGCTTTGGGTCGTTGTCCTGTTGCAGCACCCATCTTCTGTTGAGCTTCAGCTGGTGGACAGATGGCCTTAAGTTCTCCTGCAAAATGTCTTGATAAACTTGGGAATTAATTTTTCCTTCGATGATAGCAATCCGTCCAGGCCCTGACGCAGCAAAGCAGCCCCAAACCATGATGCCCCCACCACCATACTTCACAGTTGGGATGAGGTTTTGACGTTGGTGTGATGTGCCTCTTTTTCTCCACACATAGTGTTGTGTGTTTCTTCCAAACAACTCAACTTTAGTTTCATCTGTCCAGAGAATATTTTGCCAGTACTGCTGTGGAACATCCAGGTGCTCTTGTGCAAACTGTAAACATGCAGCAATGTTTTTTTTGGACAGCAGTGGCTTCCTCTGTGGTATCCTCCCATGAAATCCATTCTTGTTTAGTGTTTTACTTATCATAGATTCGCTAACAGGGATGTTAGCATATGCCAGAGACTTTTGTAAGTCATTAGCTGACACTCTAGGTGTCACGAGGGTGTCAAGACCCACGCCTGACTCCGTTATACCCGGGGTCAGGAAGTCGCAGCGGTTGGCTGCGCGCTCTATGTAAGATAGGGCTGTTTCCTTATGGTAGCTTTCTGGGTTTGCTTTGCAACCCTTTTTGGCTCACTCAGGGATCCGTAGCTCCTTTCTCCTCAGCTGTTCCTTGTCCAGCGCTCCCAACCTCCTTATATTCCCCTCTCACACTTCTCTGGTTGCCAGATATAGAGCTTCCTGCCTGGACTTCTATACTGACCCTCTGGAGCTGTGTTGCTGCGTTCTCTGGTAGTTGGTCCAGAACGTTACCCTCCGGATCCCTGTTGGACCTTTGTGGTCTGCTGTGGTCGCCCACCTGGGTGTATGTGTTTCTCTGTATTGTCTGTCCTCTCCCTGGTGTTTCCCTCTTAGTGTCAGTGGTGCGGACTAGCGATCCCACCGGCCCGTTCACTATCTAGGGCTCATTCTAGGGAAAGCCAGGGTTTAGGCACATGATTGCCGCACGGGTGAGGAACCCGTCTAGGGACGTCAGGGCAGTCAGGTGCCAGCCGCAAGGTGAGTCAGGGGTCACCACCTTTCCCTCTCCCTTGGGCAGGGCTTTCCCTTTTCCCTCCCTGTGCGTGACGCCGGTCATTACACTAGGATTCTTCTTCACCTCATTGAGCAGTCTGCGCTGTGCTCTTGCAGTCATCTTTACAGGATGGCCACTCCTAGGGAGAGTAGCAGCAGTACTGAACTTTCTTCATTTATAGACAATTTGTCTTACCGTGGACTGATGAACAGCAAGGCTTTGGAGATACTTTTATAACCCTTTCCAGCTTTATGCAAGTCAACAATTCTTAATCGTAGGTCTTCTGAGAGCTCTTTTGTGCGAGGCATCATTCACATCGGGCAATGCTTCTTGTGAAATGCAAACCCAGAACTGGTGTGTGTTTTTCATAGGGCAGGGCAGCTGTAACCAACACCTCCAATCTCATCTCATTGATTGGACTCCAGTTGGCTGACACCTCACTCCAATTAGCTCTTGGAGATGTCATTAGTCTAGGGATTCACATACTTTTTCCACCTGCACTGTGAATGTTTACATGGTGTCTTCAATAAAAACATGGTAACATTTAATTCTTTGTGTGTTATCAGTTTAAGCAGACTGTGATTGTCTATTGTTGTGACTTAGATGAAGATCAGATCAGATTTTATGACCAATTTGTGCAGAAATCCATATCATTCCAAAGGGTTCACATACTTTTTCTTGCAACTGTATATGTACGATATGTGTAAGAATTAAGGGAATGTCTCCCAGAGTAAAGTGTAAGTTAATGATCTATTTCCCTGAAGATTTCTTGAATGGAGAAATGTGGACACAGGTGATCATAAACAAACCCTGTCTTTTTACCAAACAATGACCACAAGTGTTGTAGTGTATGTTTGGAATGAATTGGGTTTGGTCGGGGCTTAAGGCTACTTTCACACTTGCGTTAGGTGCGGATCCGTCTGGTATCTGCACAGACGGATCCGCACCTATAATGCAAACGCTTGCATCCGTTCAGAACGGATCCGTCTGCATAACAGCTTTTTCAGATCTGAGTGACAACTCAGATCCGACAGTATATTCTAACATAGAGGCATTCCCATGGTGATGGGGACGCTTCAAGTTTGAATATACTAAGAACTGTGTACATAACTGCCCCCTGCTGCCCGGCAGCACCCGATCTCTTACAGGGGGCTGTGATCCGCACAATTAAACCCTCAGGTGCCGCATCTGAGGGGTTAATTGTGCGGATCTCAGCCCCCTGATCGGGTGCTGCCAGACAGCAGGGGCCAGATCCCCCTCCCTCCCCAGTATTAAAGCATTGGTGGCCAGTCCAGCCCCCCCTCCCCAGTATTAACCCCTTAAGGACCGGGCTCATTTTCACCTTAAGGACCAGGCCATTTTTTGGAAATCTGACCAGTGTCACTTTAAGTGCTAATAACTTTAAAACGCTTTGACTTATCCAGGCCATTCTGAGATTGTTTTTTCGTCACATATTGTACTTCATGACACTGGTAAAATGAAGTCAAAAAAATTATTTTTTTTTGCACAAAAAAATACCTAATTTACCAAAAATTTGGAAAAATTTGCAAATTTCAAAGTTTCAGTTTCTCTACTTCTGTAATACATAGTAATACCCCAAAAAATTGTGATGACTTTACATTCCCCATATGTCTACTTCATGTTTGAATTATTTTGGGAATGATATTTTATTTTTTGGGGATGTTATAAGGCTTAGAAGTTTAGAAGCAAATCTTGAAATTTTTCAGAAATTTACAAAAACTCAATTTTTAGGGACCAGTTCAGGTCTGAAGTCGATTTGCGAGGCTTACATAATAGAAACCACCCAAAAATGACCCCATCTAAGAAACTGCACCCCTCAAGGTATTCAAAACTGATTTTGCATACATTATTAACCCTTTAGGTGTTGCACAAGAGTTATTGGCAAATGGGGAGGAAATTTGAGAATTTAATTTTTTTGTCAAATTTTTCATTTTAACCCATTTTTTCCACTAACAAAGCAAGGGTTAACAGCAAAACAAGACTGTATCTTTATTGCCATGACTCTGCCGTTTACAGAAACACCCAATATGTGGCCGTAAACTACTGTACGGCCACACAGCGGGGCGTAGAGTGAAAGGTGCGCCGTATGGTTTTTGGAAGGCTGATTTTTATGGACTGGTTTTTTGACACCATGTCCCATTTGAAGCCCCCTGATGCACCCCTAGAGGAGAAACTCCCTAAAAGTGACCCCATCTAAGAAACTACACCCCTCAAGGTATTCAAAACTGATTTTACATACGTCGTTAACCCTTTAGGTGTTGCACAAGAGTTATTGGCAAATGGGGATGAAATTTGAGAATTTCATTTTTTTGCCTAATTTTCAATTTTAACCCATTTTTTCCACTAACAAAGCAAGGGTTAACAGCCAAACAAGACTGTATCTTTATTGCCCTGACTCTGCTGTTTACAGAAACACCCCATATGTGGCCGTAAACTACTGTACTGGCACACAGCGGGGCGCAGAGTGAAAGGTGCGCCGTTTGGTTTTTGGAAGGCTGATTTTGTGGACTGTTTTTTTGACACCATGTCCCATTTGAAGCCCCCCTGATGCACCCCTAGAGTAGAAACTACATAAAAGTGACCCCATCTAAGAAACTACACCCTTCAAGGTATTCAAAACTGATTTTACAAACGTTGTTAACCCTTTAGGTGTTGCACAAGATTTAATGGAAAATAGAGACACAATTTCAAAATTTCAAATTTTTGGCAGATTTTCCATTTTAATATTTTTTTTCCAGTTACAAAGCAAGGGTTAACAGCCAAACAAAACTCATTATTTATGGCCCTGATTCTGTAGTTTACAGAAACACCCCATATGTGGTCGTAAACAGCTGTACGGGCACACGGCAGGGCGCAGAAGGAAAGGAATGCCATACGGTTTTTGGAAGGCAGATTTTGCTGGACTGGTTTTTTTGACAACATGTCCCATTTGAAGCCCCCCTGATGCACCCCTAGAGTGGAAACTCCAAAAAAGTGACTCCATTTTAGAAACTCCGGGATAGGGTGGCAGTTTTGTTGGTACTAGTTTAGGGTACATATGATTTTTGGTTGCTCTATATTACACTTTTTGTGCAGCAAGGTAACAAGAAATAGCTTTTTTGGCACGTTTTTTTTTTTGTTATTTACAACATTCATCTGACAGGTTAGATCATGTGGTAATTTTATAGAGCAGGTTGTCACGGACGCGGCGATACCTAATATGTATACATTTTTTTTATTTATGTAAGTTTTATACAATAACTTCATTTTTAAAACCAAAAAAATGTTTTAGTGTCTCCATAGTCTAAGAGCCATAGTTTTTTCAGTTTTTGGGCGATTATCTTGAGTAGGGTCTCATTTTTTGCGGGATGAGATGACGGTTTGATTGGCACTATTTTGGGGTGCATATGACTTTTTGATCGCTTGCTATTACACTTTTTGTGATGTAAAATGGCAAAAAATGGCTTTTTTTACACTGTTTTTATTTTTATTTTTTTACGGTGGTCATCTGAGGGGTTAGGTCATGTGATATTTTTATAGAGACGGTCGATACGGACGCGGCGATACCTAATATGTATACTTTTTTTTTATTTATGTAAGTTTTACACAATGATTTCATTTTTGAAACAAAAAAAAATCATGTTTTAGTGTTTCCATAGTCTAAGAGCCATAGTTTTTTCAGCTTTTGGGCGATTATCTTGAGTAGGGTCTCATTTTTTGCGGGATGAGATGACGGTTTGATTGGTACTATTTTGGCGTACATGCGACTTTTTTGATCACTTTTATTACCTTTTTTGGGAAGTAAGGTGGGCAAAATTTCAATTTTCTCATAGTTTTTATTTTTTTATTTTTCTGGCGTTCACCGTGCGGGGAAAGTAACATGACCATTTTATAGATCAGGTCGTTACGGACGCGGCGATACCTAATATGTGTAGTTTATTTTATTTTTTTAATTTTTATTCAGTGATAAATGTTTTTTTTTTTTATCTTAACTTTTTTCACATTTTTTTTACATTTTTTTGACCCAGACCCACTTGGTTCTTGAAGATCCAGTGGGTCTGATGTCTGTATAATACAGTACAGTACAATATATATTGTTCTGTACTGTATTTTACTTACACTAAGCAGGCGTCCTGTTGCCATGGGAACCCTCCCCGTCTGCTCAGAACTTCGCAGACGGGGAAGGGTAAGCACGGGGCTGAGGGGGGCTCTCTCCCTCTCCATCGGGGGGCTGCAAAGGCACAGCAGCCCCCCGATGGAGAGGGAGGGAGCTCCCTGACCGATGACAGTTAACTTTTTCCATACAGCGGTCCGTACGGACCGCGGTATGGAAAGGGTTAAACGGCTGACATCTGCACAGATGTCAGCCGTTTATACCAGGGTGCCAGCAATGTGCTGGCACCCTGGTATACCCACTAGAAGCCAACGATCGTTCATGGGGAGGCGGGCGGGGGATCGCGATCCCGCCTGCCGCACCGCCCGCCTCCCGCAACGCCCCCCACCGCATGCGACACCCCGGCATCAAATCATGCAGGGGTGCAGGGGGGGTGAAAAATATAGATTTTAGCCACTCTAAAGTTTCTGATAGCCGCGGTCAGGGACCGCGGGGATCAGAAACTGCAAAAAGCGCAGCAAACCGCAGGTCGGAATTGACCTGCGGTTTGCTGCGATCGCCGGCACGGGGGGTCACATGACCCCCCCTGGCGTTGTCACAGGATGCCGGCTGAAGGATTTCAGCCGAAATCCCGTTCCGTTTAACCCCTCGGGTGCCGGAATACAGATTTTAAGTCAGGACGTACCGGTACGTCCTGTGTCCTTAAGGACTCGGGAAATAGGGCGTACCGGTACGTCCTATGTCCTTAAGGGGTTAAAGGCATTGGTGGCCAGTGCGGCCCCCCCCTCCCTCCCCAGTATTAAAGGCATTGGTGGCCAGTGCAGCCCCCCCCTCCCTCCCTTCCCAGTATTAAATTCATTGGTGGCCAGTGCGGCCCCCCTCCCTCCCCAGTATTAAATTCATTGGTGGCCAGTGCGGACCCACCTCCCTCCCCAGTATTAAATTCATTGGTGGCCAGTGCGGCTTCTCCTCTCCCCCCCCCCCTAATTAAAATCACCCCCCCATCATTGGTGGCAGCGGAGAGTTCCGATCAGAGTCCCAGTTTAATCGCTGGGGCTCAGATCGGTTTCCATGGCAGCCAGGACGCTACTACAGTCCTGTCTGCCATGGTTACTTAGCAATTTTAGAAGCATTATACTTACCTGCGCTGTCTGTGGCCGGCCGGGCGCTCCTCCTACTGGTAAGTGACAGGTCTGTGCTATAAACAATGCGCCGCACAGACCTTTCACTTACCAGTAAGAGGAGCGACCGACCGACCGGCGATTAAACTGGGACTCCGATTGGAACTCTCCGCTGCCACCAATGATGGGGGGAGGGGGGAGAGGGGAGGCCGCACTGGCCACCAATGAATTTAATACTGGGGAGGGAGGGAGGGGGGGAGCTGCACTGGCCACCAATGAATTTAATATTGGGGAGGGAGGGGGGCCGCACTGGCCACCAATGAATTTAATACTGGGGAGGGAGGGGGGGGCCGCACTGGCCACCAATGAATTTAATACTGGGGAGGGAGGGGGGGGGCCGCACTGGCCACCAATAAATTTAAAACTGGGGAGGGAGGGGGGTCTGGCCCCTGCTGCCTGGCAGCACCTGATCTCTTACAGGGGGCTATGATACGCACAATTAACCCCTCAGGTGCGGCACCTGAGGGGTTAATTGTGCGGATCACAGCCCCCTGTAAGCGATCGGGTGCTGCCAGACAGCAGGGGGCAGTTATGTACACAGTTCTTAGCATATTCAAACTTGAAGCGTCCCCATCACTATGGGAATGCCTCTGTGTTACAAACCGGATTCCAAAAAAGTTGGGACACTATACAAATCGTGAATAAAAACTGAATGCAATGATGTGGAGGTGCCAACTTGTAATATTTTATTCAGAATAGAACATAAATCATGGAACAAAAGTTTAAACTGAGAAAATGTACCATTTTAAGGGAAAAATATGTTGAATCAGAATTTCATGGTGTCAACAAATCCCCAAAAAGTTGGGACAAGGCCATTTTCACCACTGTGTGGCATCTCCCCTTCTTCTTACAACACTCAACAGACGTCTGGGGACCGAGGAGACCAGTTTCTCAAGTTTAGAAATAGGAATGCTCTCCCATTCTTGTCTAATACAGGCCTCTAACTGTTCAATCGTCTTGGGCCTTCTTTGCTGCACCTTCCTCTTTATGATGCGCCAAATGTTCTCTATAGGTGAAAGATCTGGACTGCAGACTGGCCATTTCAGTACCCGGATCCTTCTCCTACGCAGCCATGATGTTGTGATTGATGCAGAATGTGGTCTGGCATTATCTTGTTGAAAAATGCAGGGTCTTCCCTGAAAGAGATGACATCTGGATGGGAGCATATGTTGTTCTAGAACCTGAATATATTTTTCTGCATTGATGGTGCCTTTCCAGACATGCAAGCTGCCCATGCCACACGCACTCATGCAACCCCATACCATCAGAGATGCAGGCTTCTGAACTGAGCATTGATAACAACTTGGGTTGTCCTTGTCCTCTTTGGTCCGGATGACATGGCGTCCCAGATTTCCAAAAAGAACTTCGAATCGTGAACAGTCTTCCATTTTGCCACACTCCATTTTAAATGATCCCTGGCCCAGTGAAAATGCCTGAGCTTGTGGATCTTGCTTAGAAATGGCTTCTTCTTTGCACTGTAGAGTTTCAGCTGGCAATGGCAGATGGCACGGTGGATTGTGTTCACTAACAATGGTTTATGGAAGTATTCCTGAGCCCATTCTGTGATTTCCTTTACAGTAGCATTCCTGTTTGTGGTGCAGTGTCGTTTAAGGGCCCGGAGATCACGGGCATCCAGTATGGTTTTAAGGCCTTGACCCTTACGCACAGAGATTGTTCCAGATTCTCTGAATCTTCGGATGATGTTATGCACAGTTGATGATGATAGATGCAAAGTCTTTGCAATTTTTCGCTGTGTAACACCTTTCTGATATTGCGCCACTATCTTTCTGCGCAACATTGTGGGAATTGGTGATCCTCTACCCATCTTGGCTTCTGAGAGACACTGCCACTCTGAGAAGCTCTTTTTATACCCAATCATGTTGCCAATTGACCTAATTAGTGTTAATTGGTCTTCCAGCTCTTCGTTATGCTCAAATTTACTTTTTCCAGCCTCTTATTGCTACTTGTCCCAACGTTTTTGGGATTTGTTGACACCGTGAAAATTGGAATCAACGTATTTTTCCTTTAAAATGATACATTTACTCGGATTAAATGTTTGATCTTGTCACGGGGTTCCGAAGGTGCACTCGGTCCCCCATTGCCCGCAGAACTGTTGCTTAGCTTTTGGAATGAGGTTCTGTGTTTGACCTCATTCCCAGGGCGGCTTTACTAGCTGGGTGGCTCCCTGCTCCTAGTCTGCCTTGAGCGCCGAGCTGATCACTTGGTGCTCGACTGGTTAGTGTGTCGGTCATGTGACGCTGGCCACGTCACATGACCCTCACTCCCCACTATAAATACAGGCAGGGCCGGCCTTAGGCCTTTAGGCGCCCTGTGCGAGAAAGCTTTACAGCGCCCCATAGTGACCACGCCCTCAGTAACCACGCCCCTCAGTAACCACACCCCTCAGTAACCACACCCTTTCAGTGGTCACACCCATTTCTCCAATATCTGCTCAATTTAAAACCTTCCATTCCGTTAAGTCCCCAAAAAACAGATTACAAGCTATGATAAAAATACAACTTTTATTCAAAAGGTATTAAACTTGTAAGCACAATATAATCATTCATATTAAATAAAACAACAGTAGACAACCAAGTGGTAAACAATAAATGTCAAACTAAAATAGAGTCTATAAAAGAACGTGTCAGGTTGCCCCGCAGACCCTTTTTTTCAAGTGCATCTAGAAAAGTAAAAACAGAACACAAAACCTAGACTAGATTGTTACTATAACAAAGTGCACCACGTTTAACAAAGTAAAATGTAAACTAGAACTCCACAAACTCAAAATGAGTACTAAGACACCCCTTGCAGATCCTCATCACTTGGTATTTATTTATTTCCTGCACTAATACTTTTAAAGAGGAGTCTGAAAGTGCAATAATCCAGAGTATAAAACCTACAAAAGTGCCAGCTTTTCAAATAAAGCTTTAAATGTAAAAGTGCCCAAAAAATAGGTACAATTTAACTGTGTACGCAAGTGATTACACATGCACAAGCTCAAAACACAACTTTACGTGCTTTTGTCTTTGCAAATTCATCAATGGTGCTGTTAAGATCCAATGTTTTGAAAACGTCATTTTCAATGGACAGCACTGATAACGATGTTAGTCGTTCATCACTCATAGAGGATCTGAGGTAAGTTTTAATCAGCTTTAATTTAGAAAAGCTGCGTTCTCCCGATGCCACAGAAACAGGGATTGTCAGTAGTATGCGTAGTGCAATCCAGATGTTTGGGAATGTGTCAGTGAGTCTATTCTTAACAATGAAGTTAAGTACATTCAGTGGCGTTGTTGATTCTTGGGGAATAAGGCCTTGAATGTGCCAAAGCTCCTCTGCTAAGTCGATTCCACTGATAAGAGATTGGCTGTCTTTCTCTAAAGCCTTCTGTAACATCAAGCAGCATTCCTTCAAATTTTCCCTTGCTGGGAGACACTTTATGGCATACAGGAATCCCCAAACCTTGGTATGATTTTTCAACTGGTCAAAACGCTCATCCAATGACCTAATTGTTGTATCCACTAAAGCATAGAAGAATTCAATTTTAAATCTCTCCTTTGGATTAGTTAAAGGTTCATCTTTCCCCTCATAATTGAATAAAGCCTTTTTCCTTCGAATGCGAGCAGATGATAAAAAAACAGGCTCAACTTCAAGCTATTCCGCTATTTCCTTTGCAGTAAGGAATGCACTTTCAAATCCAGTGTCTCTGAAGATTTGCACAAAGTGTTTACATTTCTCTATTAACTCTGCAACCAAAATCAAGTCCGCTGTTTCGCGCTGCATTGCCTTACTGACAATATTGACTTGGTACAATATCTCATACCAAACACATAATGCCATAATACATTTGAAATTGCCAACCTGCTGAGACAATGTCAGAGCTTCGTGACAGACACTTGGTTCTGCGTGTTCTTCCTCTGACAATGCAATCAATGCATCCTGTATCTCAACAAGATTATGCCTGAAAGGTTTACGGCAGTTGATCCGACATTCCCACCGTGTAGTGCATAGAGGCTTTAACGTGAGGCCAGATACATGGTCTGTCAAAATCTTCCACCTCTTTACAGATGCAGAGAATAAAACATAAATGCGTTGAATTACTCCAAACAGCTCTAGTGATTCCTTGCCTGACCGTGCTGCATCACCAATGACGAGATTAAGGCAATGACATCCACATGGTACAAATATGGCTCTTGGGTTAATACTTAAAACTCTTGACTGGACACCACTGTTTTTTCCTGCCATATTTGCCCCATTATCGTACCCTTGTCCACAGCAATTATCAATATCCAGTTTTTTTTCAGATAGAAATTGAAGGAGGAAGTCAGCCAGTCCCTTTCCAGTTGTGTCATCTACTGTTTGAAACCCAATAAAATGTTCTTTAACTTTCAAATCCCCAGTGCTGTTATCCAAAAATCTAACTGTAAATGACATCTGTTCCTTGTGGCTAATATCTGGGGTGCAATCCAGGATTATTGAGTAGTATTTTGCTTTTCTACAACGTTCCAAAATGTCCTCAAGTACCTGTTTTGCCATTAGGTTTATTAATTCATTTTGAATTGTTTTTCCACAGTAGTGGTCTGCTGTCTCCTTTGAGGCCACACAGCGTAAGTGCTCTGCCATCACATTGTCATATTTTCCCAGTAATTCCACAAGCCCAAGAAAATTGCCATTATTGGGTGTAAACAAACAATCTGAAGATCCTCTAAATGCCAAGTTACGCTCAGTTAAAAAGTGAACAATGTTTAGTAGCCTCTCCATTACTGATCTCCAATGTTTTCTTTCTTGGCTCATAAGAGATTGTAAATTGTGATCAATTGCACTTTTGGACTTCAATCTGAGTTGTGTTTCCATCCACATCTGTTGAGCTAAAAAGTGACTGCTGGAGGTTTCATGAGATTTGAGAATATTTGCCATATGTCTCCAGTCTTCTGACCCTCCTGAAGCCAAAGAACTTTTTGCATTCCAGTCAAATAACTTGCAAGAAAAACAAAAAGCTTTATCTGCAAATGGAGAGTACACCAGCCATCGCCTTGTCTGCTCTTCTCCACTTTCTAACTTTCGCTTATAGAATGTAGCAGAGAAGTGGCGATTATGAACATCTTTTTTAAACTCCATATTTGTTACCTGCACAGGGCCAAATTCCAAAATACGGTCAACATTCTTGGAAATTAATTTCGGCCATAAAGCAGGATCTGATAGACTTTCAGATGTTGTCTCAGAAGACACTGAGTCAGGGGGACTATTAGAAGACAGTGGGTTAGAGAGAGCACTTGAATCCAGATGTTGTAGACATGAACTTGATGTTGAAGGTTCATTCTTCTCAAGATGGACATCATCAGCTTGACTGCTGCAGCTAACGTCATCTAGTTTTTCTTCTTCAGTTGCTTCGGAAGCACTATGTGTTGATCTTCCCAAGAACTTTTTTAAAGCCCCTGCACTCTTCTGGTCCTCTAAATTCATAAGCACCTTACGTTTTCGATTTTGGGAAACGGAGAGTTTTTTGGGACCCATGATGCTGCTACCTGCTACTATGCGATACGGTATCTGAATCTATGGGACTCCTGTGAATATACCATAAACGTTTTATCTGCACTCCTATTTACCACCACATATAACACAGTGATAACTCTATGAGTACAGATAATGTAGTAGATGTCACCTGCAGTCCTATGTAACACCCCAGATAACACTAGTGCTGATAATGTGGTAGTGTTACCTGCAGTCCTATGTAACACCCCAGATAACACTAGTGCTGATAATGTGGTAGTGTTACCTGCAGTCCTATGTAAAACCACAGATAACACTAGTGTAGATCATGTGGTAGTGTTACCTGCAGTCCTATGTAAAACCACAGATAACACTAGTGCTGATAATGTGGTAGTGTTACCTGCAGTCCTATGTAAAACCACAGATAACACTAGTGCTGATAATGTGGTAGTGTTACCTGCAGTCCTATGTAAAACCACAGATAACACTAGTGCTGATAATGTGGTAGTGTTACCTGCAGTCCTATGTAAAACCACAGATAACACTAGTGTAGATCATGTGGTAGTGTTACCTGCAGTCCTATGTAAAACCACAGATAACACTAGTGCTGATAATGTGGTAGTGTTACCTGCAGTCCTATGTAAAACCACAGATAACACTAGTGTAGATCATGTTGTAGTGTTACCTTAGTCCTTAGTGTGCCTTCCTGTGTCTATCGCACGGACTCCATGCTGGCGGCGCTGCCTCCTCTTCCTTCTTCCTCCGCACAGAACGTCCTGATGCAGCTGCGTCAAGACATAGGAAACAGTGGGCATGGTGATGGTGACACACAGGGAGAGACACACACACACACAGGGACGGACACACACACACACATACATATGATAAATATGATCACATCACAGTTCCTGCCTGTCTGCTTTGGTAAAGCTGGGCTATGCCAGGCTTTAGCAGAGTGGTCACAGGACAGTGGACACAGGGCACGATATGTATGCAAGCACATCTGAGCGAGTGCAGGGCAAGGGCCTGCATACACATTACTCCTCCTGCCTGTCATACCCCCCCCCCCCCCCACACCGGGCATTTTGGGGGCATTAGTGGTTGGATGATGCGGATTGTGCACATAGCCACCAATCATATCCCCCCTCCCCCCTCCTAAAGGTAACTGATGTGCTGGGGGAGAGGAATATGATTGGTGGCTATGTGCACACTCAACATCAGCAGCAAGGAGTTAAAGTCCAACCCTTAATGGCCCCCAAAATCCCTGGGGGGGGGGGTTGATGTAGTAGCAGGAAAGCACACTGTCCCCCTGTCCTCTATGAGCCCCCCCTGAGTCCTCTCTGAGCCTCCCCCCTCACCCATTGCACACTTTTCCCACTCCAGATTGGCCAGTGGGCTGGCAGCAGCACACCCCCCCGCCCAGTCACCATGGCATTGGCACATTTCTCCCTGTCCCCTCCAGATGGGCAGCATCAGCACATCTCTGTCCCCCCCCCACCCCAGCGTCACCATGGCATTGGCACATTTCTCCCTGTCCCCTCCAGATGGGCAGCATCAGCACATCTCTGTCCCCCCCCACCCCCGCGTCACCATGGCATTGGCACATTTCTCCCTGTCCCCTCCAGATGGGCAGCATCAGCACATCTCTGTCCCCCCCCCACCCCCGCCGCCGCGTCACCACCGCCGCGTCACCGCCGCGTCTTCTCCCTGGGGGCGGCAGCATCAGCACATCTCTGTGACAGAGATGTGCTGATGCTGCCCATCTGGAGGGGACAGGGAGAAATGTGCCAATGCCATGGTGACGCGGGGGTGGGACAGAGATGTGCTGATGCTGCCCATCTGGAGGGGACAGGGAGAAATGTGCCAATGCCATGGTGACGCGGGGGCGGGGGTGGGGGGGGACCAGAGATGTGCTGATGCTGCCCATCTGGAGGGGACAGGGAGAAATGTGCCAATGCCATGGTGACGCGGGGGCGGGGGTGGGGGGGGGACAGAGATGTGCTGATGCTGCCTATCTGGAGGAGAAATGTGCCAATGCCATGGTGACTGGGGGGGGGGCAACAGAGACTCTGCCCCCCCCCCCCCAGTCACCATGGCATTGGCACAGTTCTCCCTGTCCCCTCCACTTGGGCAGCATCAGCACATCTCTGTCCCGTCCCCCCATCCCCCATGGCACTGTTGGCACATTCACAAAATGATAAATCATAATCATTTCTCCAAATAAAAAATACCTACTTGTTCTAATCTCTAGCTGTAGTGCTGCCGGCTGCCGCGTGGGCCTTGCTATGTCTGCTGTTTGGGCGCGCTCTGTCTTCTCTCTGGGGGCGGAGCTTAGTGGCTACGCTCCAGCAGCCACTGGTCTGCTCTCTTAAAGAGATAGGCAGGCCAGCCAGTGAGCCAGGCAGCAGAGCGGAGCGCAGAGCGGTCGCGAGCCCCGCCCCCTCCTCACTCCTTCAGTCCGGACCGGAGCGCAGCCAGTGTCACACTGTGAGTGTCATTGATTGTGACTGTGTTAAGTCCGCCGCCCGCCCCCTTCGGCCCTGCAGAATAAAGATTCGCGTCACGGCGGGCTGTCGGCCGCCCGGCGCCCCTGTTGCTATGGCGCCCTGTGCGGCCGCACAGCCCGCACACCCCAAAGGCCGGCCCTGAATACAGGCAGCCTGCTGGCTACAGGTTGCCTGTTAATTTCTAGGTTCCTGGCTATTTGTTGGACTACTGAATATTTACCTGATCCTGTTCCCTGACGATCCTCTGCCTGCTCCTCCTGTACTGCGCATACATCCTGGTATTGTGACCTCGGCTCCCACCTGACTACTCTCTTAGGACTCCTCTTGTACTTCGCTACTCTCCTGGTATTTGACCCCGGCTTCTCCTGACCATTCTTTGCTTTATCCGTTGTACTGCGTAGCTCTCTTGGTTCTGACCCGGTCCGTTCATGTTCCGTATTTTGTCTTGTCTGTCTTCCCTGCACATATCCTAAGTTAGGGACTGCCGTCCAGTTGTCCCCTGTCATCAGGACTCGTGAGGCAAGTAGGCAGGGCCAGGGGTGAGGGTGGAGCGCAGTGGTCACTACCCTTCCCTCTGTGTGTGTGTGGACGTGACCGTTACAGATTAACAGGCCCAATAACCACTGTATCATGAATCCTCTTACTACCCTGACTGACCATGTCTCTAACTTGACACAGAGGGTGCAGGAGCTAGGAGAGAAACTCAGTTCTTGTGAGTTAGGGCAAGGTTCTTCCACTCCTCTGTCCTCCAGTCCATATTTTGAACCCCAGATCAAGCTCCCAGAACCCTTTTCTGGAGACCGGAAGAGGTTTCTCTCCTTTAAGGAGAATTTCAAACTCTACTTCCGTTTGCGCCCCGTGTCCTCCGGTCCGAGAGCCAACGCGTGGGGATTATCATTTCTCTACTACAGGGTGATCCCCAGGACTGGGCATTTTCGTTACCTCCTGGGGCCAGTTGTCTAACTTCTGTGGAGGTTTTTTTTCAGGCCCTGGGTACCCTCTATGACGAACCAGACAGGGCCCTGGTAGCCGAGACAGCTCTTAGGGCACTGGTTCAGGGCCATCTCCCTGTGGAGGAGTATTGCACCCAATTCAGACGGTGGTGTGTCCTCTCAGGATGGAATGAACCAGCCCTGAAGAGTCAGTTTAGGTCTAGTCTATCTGATAATTTAAAAGATCTATTGGTCAATTACCAAATTCCTGAGACCTTAGAGGAGATGATGACCCTAGTTGTCCGACTTGACAGACGAGTTAGAGAGAGACGACAAGAACGACAGTTCTGTTCTCAGATGGTGGTCCAGCCAGAGGCCTTTTCCAGGGACACTGAGGTCTCCACCAAGGAACCCATGCAGGTTGGCATGACCCGGGGTAATCTTCGTCGCAGACGTGGAGAGTGCTTCTACTGTGGAGATCCTGGCCATTGGATCAACAAGTGTCCTAAGAGGGACCTCTCTGACAAGTCTTCTAAGGCAAGACAACCTAAAGACCATGTACACCCTGATTTTTCTAAAGGTAAGCTTTTGGTACCCATAACAATTTCTCTGGGGGTTAATAAGTGGCCGGGTAAGGCCTTTATTGACTCCGGTTCAGCGGCCAGCTTTATTGATTTTGAGTTTGCTTGTAAATTGGGTATTCCAATGTTTGCTTTACCTACACCTATCCATGTCATGGCTATTGATGCTACTCCCCTGATTGGTGGTACGGTGAGGTCATGTACCTCTGAAATTTCTCTGTCCGTGGGTGTGTGCCACTCTGAGAGATGTTCTCTTCTAGTCCTGGAGAACCTACCGTTTGAGGTGGTACTAGGGTTGCCTTGGCTCCGTTTACATAACCCCACAATTGATTGGTCCAAAGGAGAGTTGGTGAAATGGGGACCTAAGTGTGACTCATGCTTGTCCGTGGTCCAGGCTGGGGTTTCAGTAAGGTCTAATACATTACCCTCTGTTATTAAGGAATATTCTGATGTGTTCTCGTCCCTTACTCCAGAGGTTCTACCCCCCCATAGACCTTATGATTGCGCCATAGAGCTAATTGAGGGTGCCGAATTTCCTAAAGGTCGAATTTATAATCTTTCAGGGCCCGAACGCAAGGCTATGGAAGATTATATTAAGGAGAGCCTTGCTAAAGGGCATATTAGACCTTCAGTCTCTCCTATGGGAGCAGGGTTTTTCTTTGTTAAAAAGAAGGATGGTGGTCTTAGGCCTTGTATTGATTACCGGAGATTGAATAAAATCACTGTCCAAAATAGATACTCTCTCCCATTGATTCCGGATTTATTTAACCAGGTTTTGGGGGCAACCTGGTTTTCCAAGATTGACCTGAAAGGGGCATACAATCTAATCCGAATCAAGGAGGGAGACGAATGGAAGACAGCGTTCAATACTCCGATAGGACACTTTGAATATCAGGTGATGCCTTTTGGACTCAGCAATGCCCCAGCTGTGTTCCAAAACTTAATGAACGATATTCTTAGGGAGTTCTTAGGTAAATTTATTATTGTCTATCTTGACGACATTTTGATATTCTCTCCTGATTTCGAATCTCATGTGTCCCATGTCAAACAAGTATTAGAGGTGTTGAGGGAGAACCAGCTATCCACTAAGCAAGAGAAATGTGTCTTTGGTGTACAGGAGATACTGTTTCTAGGGCATGTTTTGACTCCTCATGCCTTTAAGATGGATCCTGGTAAGGTTTTAGCAATTAAGGAATGGGTAAGGCCTTCATCCTTAAAGGCTTTACAACGGTTTTTGGGTTTCGCTAATTACTACCGTAAATTTATCATGAATTTTTCTGTAATTGCTAAGCCATTGACCGACCTTACTAAGAAAGGGGCGGATTTGGAGAATTGGTCTACCAAGTCCATTTCTTTATTTGAAACATTAAAAAAGGCATTTAGTAGCGCTCCCATTCTGATCCAGCCTGATCAGGAGAGACCCTTTATTGTGGAGGTGGATGCGTCCGAGGACGGCGCAGGAGCAGTCCTTTCACAAGGTCCTGCTAGCCTCACTAACCTGAGACCGTGTGCCTTCTTCTCTAGGAAATTCTCTCCCACGGAGAGAAACTACGACATAGGGAATAGGGAGCTGTTGGCCATTAAATGGGCATTTGAGGAGTGGAGACATTTTTTGGAGGGGGCAAGGCATCGAGTAACTGTTGTCACTGACCATAAAAACCTAATGTTTCTCGAGTCCGCTAAGAGGTTGAATCCCCGACAAGCCCGATGGGCTCTGTTTTTTACCCGTTTTGATTTCTCCATTACGTTCAGGCCGGGAAGTAAAAATGTGAAGGCAGACGCATTATCTCGGAGCTTCCATGCTTTTCAACCCACTGAGACGCCGCCTGAATCCATCCTACCAGCAAAAATCTTCTTAGCGGCTCTAACCCAGGATATCTCGGCTCGCATTAAGGCTGAACAACATCTGGCATCGGCATCCACCCCAACAGATAAGTTGTTTGTTCCCGTACAATTTCGTCTCCAGCTGTTGGGTGAGTGTCACGATTCTGCCTTTTGTGGACATCCGGGTATTGAGGGCACTAAGGATCTTGTTTCTAGATCTTATTGGTGGCCCACTCTGACCAGGGATGTCAAGTCCTACGTGTCAGCCTGGGAGGTTTGTGCCAGGTCTAAGACACCTAGGACTCGCCCTGCTGGTAACCTACGACCCCTACCCATTCCCAGTAGACCCTGGTCCCATATCTCGATGGACTTTATAACTGACCTACCGCTGGCGGAGGGTAAGACTGTGGTTTGGGTAGTGGTCGATAGGTTTAGCAAGATGGTTCATTTCATTCCCCTGTCTAAACTTCCGAATGCTAAAACCCTGGCGTCTATTTTTGTGAGAGAGATTGTTCGTTTACATGGCATCCCGGAAAATATTGTTTCGGACAGGGGTGTGCAGTTTGTGTCCAAATTCTGGAGGGCCTTCTGTCAAAGATGTAAAATTTCGTTGTCTTTTTCTTCCGCCTACCATCCTGAGAGTAATGGGCAGACTGAACGCCTTAATCAGTCTGTGGAACAATTCCTGAGGTTGTATGTTGCTGATGACCAGCAATTATGGGTCAAATTCCTTCCGTTGGCTGAATTTGCTCTGAATAACCGTGTCAATTCTTCTGCTGGGGTCTCCCCTTTCTTTTGTAACCATGGTTTTCATCCCCGTTTTCATTCTGGGTCGTCCGTCTCCTCCTCTAACCCTGAAGCTGATAAACTCTCCTCCGAACTGTGCACAGTTTGGGCCCGGGTTCAATCGAAGAAAAGGCTCAAAGTTCTCAAAAACTCAAGGCCGATAGGAGACGTTCAAGGGGGGTGAACTTTCAGGTTGGGGATAAAGTATGGTTGTCCTCCAAGAATCTATCTCTCAGGGTAGCTTCTGAAAATTTGCTCCTCGTTTTATTGGTCCATATAAGATCACGGAGGTAATTAACCCGGTATCATTTAGGTTGGAGCTGCCCGAGTCATTCCACATTCATAATGTGTTCCATAAATCTCTACTTAAAAAATATTTTGAACCGGTAGTACCATCGAAAGCCTCGCCTCCGCCGGTTCTTGTTAATGATGCTGTCGAGTATGTCGTGTCTAAAATAGTGGATGTCAGGAAGGTGCGTAACTCCTTGCAGTATCTGATTCACTGGAAGGGGTATGGACCTGAAGAGAGATCTTGGGTACCTGCCAGGGAGGTTCATGCTCCTAGACTGGTTCGTAAATTTCATTTAGAACACCCTGAAAAGCCATCGCCTGAAGTCTTGGATCCGGTGGCCCCTCGTAAAAGGGGGGGTACTGTCACGGGGTTCCGAAGGTGCACTCGGTCCCCCATTGCCCGCAGAACTGTTGCTTAGCTTTTGGAATGAGGTTCTGTGTTTGACCTCATTCCCAGGGCGGCTTTACTAGCTGGGTGGCTCCCTGCTCCTAGTCTGCCTTGAGCGCCGAGCTGATCACTCGGTGCTCGACTGGTTGGTCTGTCGGTCATGTGACGCTGGCCACGTCACATGACCCTCACTCCCCACTATAAATACAGGCAGCCTGCTGGCTACAGGTTGCCTGTTAATTTCTAGGTTCCTGGCTATTTGTTGGACTACTGAATATTTACCTGATCCTGTTCCCTGACGATCCTCTGCCTGCTCCTCCTGTACTGCGCATACATCCTGGTATTGTGACCTCGGCTCCCACCTGACTACTCTCTTAGGACTCCTCTTGTACTTCGCTACTCTCCTGGTATTTGACCCCGGCTTCTCCTGACCATTCTTTGCTTTATCCGTTGTACTGCGTAGCTCTCTTGGTTCTGACCCGGTCCGTTCATGTTCCGTATTTTGTCTTGTCTGTCTTCCCTGCACATATCCTAAGTTAGGGACTGCCGTCCAGTTGTCCCCTGTCATCAGGACTCGTGAGGCAAGTAGGCAGGGCCAGGGGTGAGGGTGGAGCGCAGTGGTCACTACCCTTCCCTCTGTGTGTGTGTGGACGTGACCGTTACAGATTAACAGGCCCAATAACCACTGTATCATGAATCCTCTTACTACCCTGACTGACCATGTCTCTAACTTGACACAGAGGGTGCAGGAGCTAGGAGAGAAACTCAGTTCTTGTGAGTTAGGGCAAGGTTCTTCCACTCCTCTGTCCTCCAGTCCATATTTTGAACCCCAGATCAAGCTCCCAGAACCCTTTTCTGGAGACCGGAAGAGGTTTCTCTCCTTTAAGGAGAATTTCAAACTCTACTTCCGTTTGCGCCCCGTGTCCTCCGGTCCGAGAGCCAACGCGTGGGGATTATCATTTCTCTACTACAGGGTGATCCCCAGGACTGGGCATTTTCGTTACCTCCTGGGGCCAGTTGTCTAACTTCTGTGGAGGTTTTTTTTCAGGCCCTGGGTACCCTCTATGACGAACCAGACAGGGCCCTGGTAGCCGAGACAGCTCTTAGGGCACTGGTTCAGGGCCATCTCCCTGTGGAGGAGTATTGCACCCAATTCAGACGGTGGTGTGTCCTCTCAGGATGGAATGAACCAGCCCTGAAGAGTCAGTTTAGGTCTAGTCTATCTGATAATTTAAAAGATCTATTGGTCAATTACCAAATTCCTGAGACCTTAGAGGAGATGATGACCCTAGTTGTCCGACTTGACAGACGAGTTAGAGAGAGACGACAAGAACGACAGTTCTGTTCTCAGATGGTGGTCCAGCCAGAGGCCTTTTCCAGGGACAACACTGAGGTCTCCACCAAGGAACCCATGCAGGTTGGCATGACCCGGGGTAATCTTCGTCGCAGACGTGGAGAGTGCTTCTACTGTGGAGATCCTGGCCATTGGATCAACAAGTGTCCTAAGAGGGACCTCTCTGACAAGTCTTCTAAGGCAAGACAACCTAAAGACCATGTACACCCTGATTTTTCTAAAGGTAAGCTTTTGGTACCCATACCAATTTCTCTGGGGGTTAATAAGTGGCCGGGTAAGGCCTTTATTGACTCCGGTTCAGCGGCCAGCTTTATTGACTTTGAGTTTGCTTGTAAATTGGGTATTCCAATGTTTGCTTTACCTACACCTATCCATGTCATGGCTATTGATGCTACTCCCCTGATTGGTGGTACGGTGAGGTCATGTACCTCTGAAATTTCTCTGTCCGTGGGTGTGTGCCACTCTGAGAGATGTTCTCTTCTAGTCCTGGAGAACCTACCGTTTGAGGTGGTACTAGGGTTGCCTTGGCTCCGTTTACATAACCCCACAATTGATTGGTCCAAAGGAGAGTTGGTGAAATGGGGACCTAAGTGTGACTCATGCTTGTCCGTGGTCCAGGCTGGGGTTTCAGTAAGGTCTAATACATTACCCTCTGTTATTAAGGAATATTCTGATGTGTTCTCGTCCCTTACTCCAGAGGTTCTACCCCCCCATAGACCTTATGATTGCGCCATAGAGCTAATTGAGGGTGCCGAATTTCCTAAAGGTCGAATTTATAATCTTTCAGGGCCCGAACGCAAGGCTATGGAAGATTATATTAAGGAGAGCCTTGCTAAAGGGCATATTAGACCTTCAGTCTCTCCTATGGGAGCAGGGTTTTTCTTTGTTAAAAAGAAGGATGGTGGTCTTAGGCCTTGTATTGATTACCGGAGATTGAATAAAATCACTGTCCAAAATAGATACTCTCTCCCATTGATTCCGGATTTATTTAACCAGGTTTTGGGGGTAACCTGGTTTTCCAAGATTGACCTGAAAGGGGCATACAATCTAATCCGAATCAAGGAGGGAGACGAATGGAAGACAGCGTTCAATACTCCGATAGGACACTTTGAATATCAGGTGATGCCTTTTGGACTCAGCAATGCCCCAGCTGTGTTCCAAAACTTAATGAACGATATTCTTAGGGAGTTCTTAGGTAAATTTATTATTGTCTATCTTGACGACATTTTGATATTCTCTCCTGATTTCGAATCTCATGTGTCCCATGTCAAACAAGTATTAGAGGTGTTGAGGGAGAACCAGCTATCCACTAAGCAAGAGAAATGTGTCTTTGGTGTACAGGAGATACTGTTTCTAGGGCATGTTTTGACTCCTCATGCCTTTAAGATGGATCCTGGTAAGGTTTTAGCAATTAAGGAATGGGTAAGGCCTTCATCCTTAAAGGCTTTACAACGGTTTTTGGGTTTCGCTAATTACTACCGTAAATTTATCATGAATTTTTCTGTAATTGCTAAGCCATTGACCGACCTTACTAAGAAAGGGGCGGATTTGGAGAATTGGTCTACCAAGTCCATTTCTTTATTTGAAACATTAAAAAAGGCATTTAGTAGCGCTCCCATTCTGATCCAGCCTGATCAGGAGAGACCCTTTATTGTGGAGGTGGATGCGTCCGAGGACGGCGCAGGAGCAGTCCTTTCACAAGGTCCTGCTAGCCTCACTAACCTGAGACCGTGTGCCTTCTTCTCTAGGAAATTCTCTCCCACGGAGAGAAACTACGACATAGGGAATAGGGAGCTGTTGGCCATTAAATGGGCATTTGAGGAGTGGAGACATTTTTTGGAGGGGGCAAGGCATCGAGTAACTGTTGTCACTGACCATAAAAACCTAATGTTTCTCGAGTCCGCTAAGAGGTTGAATCCCCGACAAGCCCGATGGGCTCTGTTTTTTACCCGTTTTGATTTCTCCATTACGTTCAGGCCGGGAAGTAAAAATGTGAAGGCAGACGCATTATCTCGGAGCTTCCATGCTTTTCAACCCACTGAGACGCCGCCTGAATCCATCCTACCAGCAAAAATCTTCTTAGCGGCTCTAACCCAGGATATCTCGGCTCGCATTAAGGCTGAACAACATCTGGCATCGGCATCCACCCCAACAGATAAGTTGTTTGTTCCCGTACAATTTCGTCTCCAGCTGTTGGGTGAGTGTCACGATTCTGCCTTTTGTGGACATCCGGGTATTGAGGGCACTAAGGATCTTGTTTCTAGATCTTATTGGTGGCCCACTCTGACCAGGGATGTCAAGTCCTACGTGTCAGCCTGGGAGGTTTGTGCCAGGTCTAAGACACCTAGGACTCGCCCTGCTGGTAACCTACGACCCCTACCCATTCCCAGTAGACCCTGGTCCCATATCTCGATGGACTTTATAACTGACCTACCGCTGGCGGAGGGTAAGACTGTGGTTTGGGTAGTGGTCGATAGGTTTAGCAAGATGGTTCATTTCATTCCCCTGTCTAAACTTCCGAATGCTAAAACCCTGGCGTCTATTTTTGTGAGAGAGATTGTTCGTTTACATGGCATCCCGGAAAATATTGTTTCGGACAGGGGTGTGCAGTTTGTGTCCAAATTCTGGAGGGCCTTCTGTCAAAGATGTAAAATTTCGTTGTCTTTTTCTTCCGCCTACCATCCTGAGAGTAATGGGCAGACTGAACGCCTTAATCAGTCTGTGGAACAATTCCTGAGGTTGTATGTTGCTGATGATCAGCAATTATGGGTCAAATTCCTTCCGTTGGCTGAATTTGCTCTGAATAACCGTGTCAATTCTTCTGCTGGGGTCTCCCCTTTCTTTTGTAACCATGGTTTTCATCCCCGTTTTCATTCTGGGTCGTCCGTCTCCTCCTCTAACCCTGAAGCTGATAAACTCTCCTCCGAACTGTGCACAGTTTGGGCCCGGGTTCAATCGAAGAAAAGGCTCAAAGTTCTCAAAAACTCAAGGCCGATAGGAGACGTTCAAGGGGGGTGAACTTTCAGGTTGGGGATAAAGTATGGTTGTCCTCCAAGAATCTATCTCTCAGGGTAGCTTCTGAAAATTTGCTCCTCGTTTTATTGGTCCATATAAGATCACGGAGGTAATTAACCCGGTATCATTTAGGTTGGAGCTGCCCGAGTCATTCCACATTCATAATGTGTTCCATAAATCTCTACTTAAAAAATATTTTGAACCGGTAGTACCATCGAAAGCCTCGCCTCCGCCGGTTCTTGTTAATGATGCTGTCGAGTATGTCGTGTCTAAAATAGTGGATGTCAGGAAGGTGCGTAACTCCTTGCAGTATCTGATTCACTGGAAGGGGTATGGACCTGAAGAGAGATCTTGGGTACCTGCCAGGGAGGTTCATGCTCCTAGACTGGTTCGTAAATTTCATTTAGAACACCCTGAAAAGCCATCGCCTGAAGTCTTGGATCCGGTGGCCCCTCGTAAAAGGGGGGGTACTGTCACGGGGTTCCGAAGGTGCACTCGGTCCCCCATTGCCCGCAGAACTGTTGCTTAGCTTTTGGAATGAGGTTCTGTGTTTGACCTCATTCCCAGGGCGGCTTTACTAGCTGGGTGGCTCCCTGCTCCTAGTCTGCCTTGAGCGCCGAGCTGATCACTCGGTGCTCGACTGGTTGGTCTGTCGGTCATGTGACGCTGGCCACGTCACATGACCCTCACTCCCCACTATAAATACAGGCAGCCTGCTGGCTACAGGTTGCCTGTTAATTTCTAGGTTCCTGGCTATTTGTTGGACTACTGAATATTTACCTGATCCTGTTCCCTGACGATCCTCTGCCTGCTCCTCCTGTACTGCGCATACATCCTGGTATTGTGACCTCGGCTCCCACCTGACTACTCTCTTAGGACTCCTCTTGTACTTCGCTACTCTCCTGGTATTTGACCCCGGCTTCTCCTGACCATTCTTTGCTTTATCCGTTGTACTGCGTAGCTCTCTTGGTTCTGACCCGGTCCGTTCATGTTCCGTATTTTGTCTTGTCTGTCTTCCCTGCACATATCCTAAGTTAGGGACTGCCGTCCAGTTGTCCCCTGTCATCAGGACTCGTGAGGCAAGTAGGCAGGGCCAGGGGTGAGGGTGGAGCGCAGTGGTCACTACCCTTCCCCCTGTGTGTGTGTGTGGACGTGACCGTTACAGATCTGTCAGCTACGTTCTATTACAAATAAAATATTGACATTTGCCATCTCCACATCATTGCATTCAGTTTTTATTCACAATTTGTTTAGTGTCCCAACTTTTTTGGAATCCGGTTTGTAGAATATACTGTCTGATCTGAGTTTTCACGATCTAACTCAACTCCGATGGTATATTCTAACATAGAGGCGTTCCCATGGTGATGGGGACGCTTCAAGTTAAAATATACCATCGGATTGGAGAAAACTTCAATCCGATGGTATATTAATAGGGACTCCTGACTTTACATTGAAAGTCAATGGGGGACGGATCGGTTTGCAATTGCACCATATTGTGTCAATGTTAAACGGATCCGTCCCCATTGACTTGCATTGTAAGTCAGGACGGATCCGTTTGGCTCCGCACGGCCAGGCGGACACCGTCTTCCTCCAGAGTGGAATAGAGGCGGAACGGAGCCAAACTGATGCATTCTGAACGGATCCTTATCCATTCAAAATTCATTGGGGATGAACGGATCCATTTGGGGCCGCTTGTGAGAGCCCTCAAACGGATCTCACAACCCCAAACACAAGTGTGAAAGTAGCCTTAGAAAGAGTCTAGATGTTTGACAAAAGATAAACGTTGTTGTTTCTTCCCAGTCTCTTCAAGGTCTGTATAAAAACCTTCTTCAAATTAAAAGAATATATACAGGAACTAGCTATAATTGCCTCGACTTCTGTATGGAGTACTAGTGCCATCTAGTGTTAGGGTAACATTAAGGTTTAGAGTGTATTATCCCTAGGGGAGGTCCTATTAGTTATAAAATGATGTCACTAGTTAATGATAGAACTTGACCAAGCCCTTTCTAAGATAGGATAAAAAGATGGTATGGGCTGACAGAGGTGGACTCATCATCAGAAAACCTTCATCAGACCTTTACCTTCATCTTCAGATCAGACCATCATCAGATCATCTTGAAGAAGACATCTTAATCCATCAGATCCAGCTTTGACCACCTTTTCAGCCATTGGAGGCAGCCATCTTAGAACTATTGAAACTGAAGAAGCAAACGCGAAACGCGCGTAGAGGGACACGCCACATAGCGACAGCTCATTCACTCAGCCGACAGGGTAAGATAGATCCAGACTTGTTTAGTACGCTCTTTTATGTAATGCTTGGGAATGTTGGCGCACATCTGACTATTGATAGTTGGACCCATGCTAGCCTTTGTTGCCCGCCATACTTGCTCCTTATACTGGGGACCTTATGATAGATACCTACATCCCCTGTATACATGGTGCTGAGCTCTAGGTTATTCACCTGTATGCTATATGTGATTCCATGAGATTGTATGAGCTGCCGGTACTGGCACTTTGTTGGTTTCCACATGTTTGTACATGTGTATTTATGTCATATATGTCTTTTACATTTTATTAATAAACTTTGATAATTTGGGTATTTTTGTGGTACCAGCTCTCTTTTGTTGATTTATATATAGGAGGTACACCCGTGTATGCACTGGTGGTGTCGATCCAGTTGAATAATATATTGAGGGTAGCACCTCTTTTAGACTGAACATGCCCATCTACCTGGGACTTCTGAGCAGAGTACGTTTGTAGCTGGTTCCTACACTGCCCTGAATATTGTAGGCTTAATTAAATCCAAAGTGAGGCAGTATATTTAGTGATAGGGACCCATCTGCGGAAGCCACCTTGACGCCTGGTAGATGGGCCCGACACGTATGTGAGCTAAGAGCTTCCATTATTCATTTATAGTCGGTATTGTACCACTTTTATCTAGAATGACCCCCATTTCTTAGCTCTATTGTTTGTATATATAACGGTGTGCAGCCATTTTTAAAAAATATATATATATCTATATATATTCAATTATCCATACCTTGTGTATAGTATCTGTTTTGGAATAAGATTGGGGTGTACCTGCAGCATCATCCTGAAAATTAATCCAATACAGGGAGATTGATAATATACTGGTGAAAACACGGTATTATCTCCAAGGAATTGAATTCAGTTCTAGACCGGTATGGTTGATTATATATATATACAGTACAGACCAAAAGTTTGGACACACCTTCTCATTCAAAGAGTTTTCTTTATTTTCATGATTATGAAGGCATCAAAACTACGAATTAACACATGTGGAATTATATACATAACAAACAAGTGTGAAACAACTGAAAATATGTCATATTCTAGGTTCTTCAAAGTAGCCACCTTTTGCTTTGATTACTGCTTTGCACACTCTTGGCATTCTCTTGATGAGCTTCAAGAGGTAGTCCCCTGAAATGCTCTTCCAACAGTCTTGAAGGAGTTCCCAGAGATGCTTAGCACTTGTTGGCCCTTTTGCCTTCACTCTGCGGTCCAGCTCACCCCAAACCATCTCGATTGGGTTCAGGTCCGGTGACTGTGGAGGCCAGGTCATCTGGCGCAGCACCCCATCACTCTCCTTCATGGTCAAATAGCCCTTACTTTCAAAGTTTTCCCAATTTTTCGGCTGACTGACTGACCTTCATTTCTTAAAGTAATGATGGCCACTCGTTTTTCTTTACTTAGCTGCTTTTTTCTTGCCATAATACAAATTCTAACAGTCTATTCAGTAGGACTATCAGCTGTGTATCCACCTGACTTCTCCTCAACGCAACTGATGGTCCCAACCCCATTTATAAGGCAAGAAATCCCACTTATTAAACCTGACAGGGCACACCTGTGAAGTGAAAACCATTTCAGGGGACTACCTCTTGAAGCTCATCAAGAGAATCCCAAGAGTGTGCAAAGCAGTAATCAAAGCAAAAGGTGGCTACTTTGAAGAACCTAGAATATGACATATTTTCAGTTGTTTCACACTTGTTTGCTATGTATATAATTCCACATGTTCATAGTTCATAGTTTTGATGCCTTCAGTGTGAATCTACAATTTTCATAGTCATGAAAATAAAGAAAACTCTTTGAATGAGAAGGTGTGTCCAAACTTTTGGTCTGTACTGTATATCTGTATAGATAAAAGATAAACCAGATTTGGGTTTAATCAGAAATTTGTCGGCTGAGAGAAATCAAGTATCAAATTGATTTAAAATATAATTAAGGGGTATTATTATAATAAGGCATAATCATGTATATATATACTCTCAATTATTTTGACTTTCTTACTATTTTGCATATCATTGATTGAATTTCAATTGTCAATATTATATTATATATCATTTTGCACTAAAAATTGTATTAATAAAATATATATACAGTATATATATATTTTGTCTATAACAGGGTTTTGTCTTCAATTCAACGCAGATCAGGAGCTTGTTTTAGCTTGGTATTTATGATATTAGATTAGAATCTCCTTCATTACAGATTCTAATTTATTCACATAAACAATATAGACTGTCAATCGGAGACAGCATTAATATACCAACATATTTTGGAGGTCCCACCGAGATCTGCTTGTAATAGAAACAAAATTTTGTTGTGCCAAATATATATTTGATCAGGGCATTGTTGTATTTGTAGTGCAACAAGTAAAAATATGTCTGAGAACAATAGCGAGGCTAGCCAAGGCATGCAGGCTGCTGCAGTGGTTAAAACTGATATGCATGATAGAGAGACTCAATAATTTGTTGAACATATTGTGATGTGTCATATGTATGACAGGTTGGATATTAAGAGAGAGTTAAAGGATTGGATGGTTGAACTGGAAAGAAGAGCTGTAAAATATGCAGATGATGTCTGGTCTGATAAATCCCGGTTTGCTGATTATCTCTGTCACATTTCTCAAGCTAAACATAAGAAAGATAAGGATTCATTAATCCTTCAATCTTGGCCTGAATTTGTATATTTAGTTGTTGAAATAGCAAAGAAATTGTAAAAAGCAAAATATAAATATGCTGAACAGGCATATGAAATTGATAAATTTCAAAAAGACATATCTGAAATGGAAATTAAGGTGGCCACGGTTTCTGGTGAATTAGCACAATGGTCTGCTAAATTATCAGAATATAGTGGCAGAGACAATCAGCAGCAAGAGGTAATAAGAACTCTTGAATGGAAATTCAGTCAATCTACTAATGAACTGTCTAAATATTAATTGTCTATGGCGGATCTAGATGAGGAATGTAAAAAGTTGTATCAGGACAATAGAAATTTACAAACAGTTAGATAACCGGGATCGTGCCCCTTTACAATTCAGACAGCCAAAGGATCCTAACAGAGTGAAGGTAAAATATTCTAGGGGGGAATCAGATGCAGAAACCCAGGCTCACCGACTGGGTAGATAGAGAAACGGTGCTCACTATGTCGCTAGAAGTGAAATAGGAAATATAATGATTGGAGTGCACACAAATATCCTGTGCTACGTGGACTACTGTATATGTACTTTCCCATAAAATGTATTAAAACATATAAAAACAAATGTAAAATAACAACATCCAATTGGTACTTGGGCAATAACACTGCCCTAATGAAAGGGCAATGGAAGTGTCTAAGTATCCTAATATCTATAAACAAAAAAACACTTAATAGTTAAGTAATCCTTTAGGATAATGAGATGAAAATAGTCACTTAATATTCTCCATAGGATATTTGTTAGTAACTCACAGCATGCATAATGTGACTATGGTACTGTACATTACCGATCCTGTGCCCGCCTCGATCCGTACTGTTTGGCGTAGGTACACACGCTGTCTGTCTTGACGATCTTCACACGCGGTGTCCCACGTGTTCCCGGCATCCCACGTGGCGTCCCACGTGGTTTCTTTGCTTCAGCGTTACTGGTCCTGTGTTTAAGATGTTACGGTGGTACTTGTTATCATAGCAGAGTGGGTAGGAACAGTTAAACTTATATGTAGGATGAAAGCGATCTTCTTTGTATATCGCTGTATACCAGACGCGTTTCGGAACTTAAACGTTCCTTCTTCAGTGGTTAACCACTGATGAAGGAACATTTAAAGCGTTGATCGAAGTCTGACCACTTCCTTATCAACTGCCCTAGCCGTCCGCGATCCTGACTTTTCAGATGGAGAAACAATTGCTTCAGAAACAGAATTATCTAAGAAAGCAATCATCCATTCCATTTCATCGGTGGCCCCTCATATTAAGAAAGAGAATAAAGACTCCAATTGATTCCTCCCCATTAAGTTTTTGATTAACTCTCAGTGGATATCCACCTCTGCTATGGTGGACTCCGGGGCTAGTGGCAATTTCATGGACCTTTCTTTTGCTCAAAGGCATGGGGTTAAATTTCTGAAAAAACTCTCACCCGTGGTAATGGAGACCGTAGATGGATCTCCACTGAGCTCAGGGCCAGTGGATCAAGAGACGGAACCACTTGAAATCATTATAACACCCCAACACCGTGAAGTCCTTTCGTTTCTATTGATCTCTTCTCCACATTTCCCTGTTATTCTAGGCCTACCCTGGTTGCAAGCACAGAACCTTGTTATCAACTGGGAAACCAAAGAAATAAGCTTCCCAGCGGATGATGTTCTCTCGACAGCTCAGTCTGAACAAGGTTCAGAAAATGTAGCTGTCCGGGCACGTCCGGAGCGCGCACGCATCATCAGCACATCCAGCGTCGCCCACGCTCCTGATAATACTATGCACGCCCCCCGCGCGTCTATGCGCATTCATGAGAATGGTTTTAGGGCTGAGCGCCGAGCTGATAACTCAGCGCTCGACTGTGTAGTCTGTGTGGAGTCATGTGACGCTGGCCACGTCACGTGACCCCTCTGGCTCCCTATTTAAACAGGTAGTCTGCTGGCCACAGATTTCCTGTTATTTAGGTTCCACCTGCGACTTTGTCTTTCCTGGTGTACTGACCTCCTGCTGAATTCCTGACGATCCTCTGCCTGCTCCTTGTGTACTTTGCTGCTCTCCTGGTATTCTGACCCCGGCTTCCTCCTGACGATCCTCTGCTGACTCCTTTGGTACTTCACGACTCTCCTGGTATTTATGACCCCGGCTTTTCCTGACTATTCTCTGCTTGCTCCATTTGTACTTCGTAGCTTTCCTGGTATAGACTCGGTCCATTCACATTCTGTTGTTTGTCTGGTCTGTCCTCCCTGCACTTATTCCAAGCTAGGGATTGCCGTCCAGTTGTCCCCTGTCATTAGGACTCGCGAGGCAAGTAGTCAGGGGTGAGGGTGGAGCTTAGTGGTCACTTCCCTCCCCCCTGTGTGTGTGTACGCGACCGTTACATTAGCTCAAGATAATAAGATAATAGAGTTACCTCTGTATACATGGCATATGCGAACGTTTGCGATAAACAAAATGCGGACAAGCTCCCCCTATACCGACCCTACGATTGTCCTATAGAATTGCTTCCTGGTGCATCTATACCTTTTGGAAACATCTACCCTTTGGCAGGCCCTGCACTAAAAGCCCTCAAGTACTACATAGAAGAAAATCGGGCTAAGAGGTTTATCAGCCCATCTTTCTCACCGGCGGGGGCTCCTATATTCTTTGTTAAGAAGAAAGATGGTTCTCTAAGACCTTGCATTGATTACCAAGAACTTAACAAAATTACAATCAAAAACAGTTATCCTCTTCCATTGATCCCCGAGCTTTTGGAGAGAGTGCGACATGCAAAAGATTTTATCAAGTTAGACCTGCGAGGCGTCTATAACCTGGTCCATATCAGATCTGGAGACGAATGGAAGACAGCTTTTAGGTCACGTTACGGACATTTAGAATATCTTGTTATGCCTTTTGGTCTTTACAATGCCCCAGCCACCTTTCAACATCTCGTCAATGATATCTTCAGAGATCTTCTGGACCAGTTCGTAGTCATCTATTTAGACGATATCTTGATCTTCTCCAACTATATGGAAGAATATCAGAGACATGTGAGACTCATTTTGGAACGTCTAAGAAAGAATCAACTTTACATTAAGATTGAAAATGTGAATTTCACCAAACTGAGATCCAATTCCTTGGCTATATAATTTCACCTCACATGGACTCTAGCAAGATTAAAGCAATAGTAGACTGGCCTACTCCCAGGAGCATAAAAGATGTTCAAAGTTTCATAGGTTTTGCCAATTTTTATAGACGCTTCATGAAGAATTTCTCAGAAATAATTACTCCTATTACACAGTTGACTAAGAAAAAAAATGTCTTTGCCTGGTCTCCCTAAACACAGGAATCCTTTTGTCTCCTAAAGTCCAAGTTCACTACAGCCCCTGTATTAGTTCATCCCGACCCAGAACTCGTCTTCATTGTGGAAGTAGATGCTTCAGACTGTGCTATAGGGGCTATTCTGTCTCAGAGAAGAGGAGACAAGGGTTTATTGCATCCATGTGCTTTTTTCTCCCAACGTTTATCCCCTGCTGAGAAGAATTATGATGTAGGGAATAAAGAACTGTTAGCTATCATTGCAGCTTTTAAGGAATGGAGACATCATTTTCTAGGAACCTCACAGCAAATAATAGTTCTGACTGATCACCGTAATTTGGAATTTGTTAGATCTGCCAAATGTTTATCTCCTCGCCAAGCCCGTTGGAGTCTCTTCCTCAATCAATTCAAGTTTGTAATCTCGTACACGCCCGGTTCCCGTAACGGCAAGGCAGATGCTCTATCTAGAATCTTTTCCAATGATTCCATTTCTACGATTCCGCTCAAGACTATTGTTCCTGAGTCTAATGTTGTGGGAGTAATCCATAATAAGGACTTGCTTGAAGAGATAAAAAAGGCCTATGACACCGACTCCTTGCTGTCTTGACCACCTGATGATGTGCATTTAATGCTTAAGAACAAGGTGTGGACCAATGGGCAGCAGCTATATATACCCGAAATAATAAGACTGAAAATTCTAAAGTTAGTCCATGATTCTAAGATTGCGGATCACAAAGGAGTGCAGAAGACACAGGAATTTTTATCTCGTTTATTTTGGTGGCCCAATTATCAACAGGATGTAAGAAAATATGTCATGTCATGTGAGGTTTGTGCTAGATGCAAGACTCCAAGTTCTTCACCCATGGGTTTATTACAGCCTTTTTTGGTCTCCTCTCGTCCCTGGGATTCTATTTCCATGGACTTTATCGTAGATCTACCTATCTCTAAGGGAAAAAATTAAATTCTGGTAGTAGTTGATTGGCTCACCAAGGCTGCACATTTCATTCCATGTACTGGCCTACCTTCTGGCAAAGATATCGCTGACCTTGTGTTTAGTTTTCATGGAGTTCCTGATGAAGTTATCTCAGATCGTGGGGTGCAGTTTACAGCAAAATATTGGTGTCGTTTTTGCACAGCACTTGAGATTAATATTAATCTATCAACCGCCTTTCACCCACAAACTAATGGACAAACTGAACGCACAAATCAGACTCTGGAACAGTATCTTCGATGCTATATCTGTCATTTACAAGATAATTGGGTTGATCTGCTTTCTGTGGCTGAGTTCTCTTACAATAACTCCCAAAATGCCTCCACCAAGCAAACTCCTTTCTTTGCAAATTTGGGGTATCATCCAAATATTCTTCCCAAATTCCCTGCTGTTTCACCTATTCCAGCAGTCGCGGAAAGGATCTCTGCATTACAGCAAAATTTAGAGCTACTGAAAGGAACATTACAGAGGGCTCCAGAAAATTACAAGAAGGCGGCAGATACATTTCGTAGACCAGCACCAATCTTTAAAATAGGGGATAAAGTATGGCTTTCCACTAGAAATTTTAAACTTAAGGTTCCTTCACCAAAACTAGGACAGAAGTTTGTTGGGCCTTATAAGATTATCAAGATAATTAGTCCAGTAGCTGTTCGGCTCAAGCTCCCATGATCTATGAAGATTCATCCTGTTTTTCATGTGTCTTTACTAAAGCCTGCCGTACCCAAACCTTTTCCGGAACGTGTCCCTCCTCCTCCCGCTGCGGTGGAGACAGATGGGCAAGAACAGTTTGTTGTAGAGAAAATCTTGGACTCCATAATTTTCAGGAACCATCTACAATTCCTCATTAAGTGGCGGGGTTATGGGTCTGATGAGAATTCTTGGGAACCGGTGAGTAATATTAATGCTCCCCGACTGATCAGTTTCATCAAAAACATCCTGGGAGACCAAGCCAGGTCTCGTCCAGAGGCCGCTGTTGAGGTGGGAGTAATGTCAGGAATCATCCTGTTATGTCTGTTTAGTTCAGACTGCCTTGCCCTTAAGTTTCCCTCAATTATGATGGTGGATTGTGTCTCATCTGGGTGCCATCTTACTTCCTGTTTCATATATAAACCTCTCAAGCCTGTTACTAATTGCTTGAGTATTGTGTTTTAGCTCCTGCTTGTGCAGTCCTCTTGCCTGGAACTTGCTTTCTGGTTTGTTCCTTCTCCTTGCGGTTTATCCTGCTACTCCTGGACACCTGCCACTCGCTTGCTGGGTTTCCCCCTGACTTCTCATCTGGATCCCTGCCTTCATCTGCATTCCTGCTACCTCCTGTTCAAGACCCCGGTGCCTCCTGTGTTTAGGCCTTGTCCCTGCCATTGTATTCCAGCAGTATTCTACTAGTATCGTGACACGTTGTGCCCTTCTCTATAGAAGGGATTCTTTAATACTATCCCTCTCCCTTTCTCTCTTTCTTTCTTTATTTCTTTCTCTATCTTTCCTCCATACCTTCCTTGTTTTCTCACCACATCTCCCTAATTAGACATCCTAGCTCAGGGAATCACACCACCTACTTATCCTCTGCTCATAACCCCAATCTCATTATGTTGCTGAGAGGCCCAGGAGCCTTATACATCCCTATCTTGTATTTTCTTTGTAGTCGCTTCTCTACCTTTTAACCAAACTACTATCTTCCTATAGTTGATCACTCGTTGAGACGATGGCTCCACCTAGTGTCAAGCTTGCCTCATTGAATGTGTTGTATACCATGCACAGAGAGAGGGCACAGATTCTCCTATTACAAGAGACGCATTTCAAGCGGGGCCAAATTCCGAGTATACATTCCAAATATTACAATTACTGGGCTCATAGTACTAATTCTGAATCTAAGTCGAAAAGAGTGTCTATTGCTTTGCATAAATCTCTACCTTATACCTTTTTAGAGCTTCAGACGGACCCATGCGGGAGATTTTTGTTCCTGAAGTTGAGGATCCATGAGAGACCATACACGGTTGGGAATCTGTACTTGCCAAACGTCAGACAAAGCAAAAAGCTTACAGGTATCTTATCCGAATTAAAGGCTTTTGCAGAAGGAATTGTGCTGTTAGGGGAGATTTCAATATGATTATGGAGCCCTTGTTGGACTCTTCCACGGGCAAAACAACGGTTCCAAAATCAGCAATTTTACGTGCAAAACAAGCTTTACACTCCAGGCAATTGGTGGATGTTTGGCGCATCCTACATCCTAAAGAAAGAGACTATACTTACTTCTCCCCAGCCCATCAATCCTATAGTCGACTGGACATGTTCTGGATATCTCACCATGCCTTGACTTTCTATCTAAACACATACATAGGGACCTCGATAATGTCTGACCACGCCCCAGTCTTTCTGTCTCTTGAAATACCGGGATTGGCAACTAAAGAATAGACTTGGCGGCTAAATGAGACCCTGTTACATGACAGTGTATGTAGAGCCGAGATAGAATCCGCCATCAGAGTTTTTAACAAACCACTCAAGGGATAGCACAGCTCTCCCTATACAGTGAGAGGCGTTAAAATGTGTAATACGTGGGGTTCTGATTCAGAATGGAGCGAGGCTTAAGAAAGAACGGGCAAGCAAAGTACAACAACTATTGTCTCAAATTGAGGCCCTGGAACTCTCTAGATCCGAATACCCTTACTGACCTTTGTGCAGCTAGGGAGCAACTTCAGAGGATTCTTACGGAATCCACATACAGAAACGCAGAACGGTTCCGTAGTCATTTATATGAAAACTCCAATAAACCAGGGAAATCCCTAGCAAAGCTTATTCACCCCCGACAGCAAGTGAGCTATATCCCCATGATTAAAGACGCAAAAGGTACACTAATTCATCACCTGTCTCAAATAGTTGAGACCTTTAAGTTGTATTATGAATCACTTTACAATATAAAGGGGCAACTAGCAGACATGCAGGCAGTAGACCTGGAGGGTCGGATAAAGTCATGCATAGAAGACTGCATTACCTCCAATATCAGAAGAAGCAGGCACCATGATGGAGGAAGAATTCTCCGAACTGGAGATTAAAGAGGTTCTGACCTCCCTGAAAGGGGGGAAGAGCCCAGGCCCAGATGGCTTTACTGCATCTTTTTTCAAAAACTTACGAGATCTTCTCATACCCTTGAAGCTTTTTAATAGCATCTCACCCTCCTGCCCTTTTCCCAAACAGGATTTAGAAGCACATATAGTTGTGATCAGTGATGAGCGGCAGGGGCAATATTCGAATTTGCAATATTTCGCGAATATTTGGGCAAATATTCATCATATTACTCAGCCACAGAAAGCAGATCGACCCAATTATCTTGTAAATGACAGATATAGCGACTCGTCAGGGATGCCCACTCTCATCCCTGCTTTATGTTATAGTTATGGAACATTTAGCTAATGCTCTAAGGGAAAGTTTAGACATTACAGAAATAAATGTAGGGGCCCACCAGCATTAACTGGCCCTCTATGCCGACGACCTTCTTATATATGTCTCGAACCCCCACATCACACTCCCATCTATCCTTATAGAGTTTCAGAAGTTTGGCCACCTCAGCAATTAAAAAATTAACCTCAGTGAAAGTGAAATGAACAACATTTCGCTCCTAGTCACAGTAGTCCAACAGGTACAAAGCAACTTCCCTTTTAAGTGGCAGACCACGAGCGTAACATATTTGGGACTACAAATACCTACTCATCTGCATCTTTTATACCTGCTCAACTACTTATCACTACAGAAGAAAACTTTGGAGGACTTGCAGAAATACTCCTTGAAACCTTTATCATGGTTTGGCAGGATCAGCGTTATAAAGATGGATATAGTACCGAGATTTCTGTATCTCTTCCAAACAACACCCATATGTGTGCCCCAGAATTTTTTTAAGGCCCTTCATAGAGCCATAATTTGCTTTGTTTGGGGTCCTGGTAAAGCCAGAATAAACTTTTTTTTTTTAAATTTATAAATTATCTTTATTTTTCTTTTAGAAAACATACGATTGATACATAAACAATATAAGACACAATGGTATATATAATATAACAATCATAAACATCTTTATATCCCCCCCCCCCCACCCATTGGCTGTCGTCCCCTTCGTTCAATCAGTATATCGTACTATCAGAATTAAATAAGATATAGCTACGTAGCTCGGCGTGCCACTCTCCGTTTCCTTTCAATGTCCTCATAAATTTTAATTTGTTGTAAGTATAGACCCCACTCCCTTGACGAGGGCTGGGAGACAGAGCCCCAATACTTGACCAATATAGCTTTCGCTACCATCAATCCTCTCATCCAAATCCGTCTAACCTGGGGCGGAACTTCCGACTCTGAGGCATAGTCTCCAAAGATCACTATCAAAATCCCCGGGTTATAGTTCATTGAAGATTCCTTTTGTAGGGCAGAAAAAACCTCATCCCAATATTTTCTTATTTTATTACAGCTCCAAAGCAAATGGACATAGTTCGCATTTACATATCCACATTTTGGACAGGAACAGTCCCAGTCCTTATTTTGGGGAAATTTCCCTTGGGTTTTGGGCGTATAATACAATCTATGGAGAATCTTAAATTGAATTAATCTATGAGCACTGGAAACTGTCGCCTTTCTCACGTTCCTATAGATAGTGGGCCAGTGTAGTGGGGGGCAATTCAACTCTTGCTCCCACTTGCTAGGGCTTTTAAAAGGAGTTACAGTTGCCAGTGCCATTCGGAGTTTAGCATATAAACTAGATATCTTCACCTTCACATCCTTCTGAGCATCACAGTAATCAAAAAAAATATTTTCTCGTGGAAAAAAATGTCCCCTATCCCTAGAAGCTTCAAATACATGTTTCAAACGTGCATACATAAATAAATCTAACGGTGAACTATCGGAAAAATCAAATTCCAAAAATGCTTTAAAACGACCTGCATGAAAAAGGTGAGACACCCTATTGATGCCATTTCGTGTCCAATAACCAAAATCTGTAACTTTGAAGAACTCCTCCAGCCCCCTGTTCCCCCACAGAGGGGTAAAAGCGAACGGATCGGAGACTTTAAGGATCTCCTTCAGCCTATTCCACACCCTCTGTAGTGAGCAAGGGATCAACAAGGACCTCTCCATCCCCATAGACCCAGTCTCCAAACATGCAAATATATTATCTATTGGTCTATCAATAACTTTAGTTAAATACCGTGAAAGTAAACTCTCTTTCCAATAACAACAACGCTGAATCTGTGCGCATAAATAATAACCTTGAAAAAAAGGAAGTGACAGCCCACCATCTGCCTCCGACAACCAAAGATATCTCTGCTTTATACGCACCCTCTTCCTTCCCCAAATTAAATCGTTAATCAAGGTCTCCAATCTATGGAAAAAAATATCATCGATCCAAATGGGGGAAGCACACACCGGGAACAAAACTATAGGCAGAATAATCATCTTGATCAATGCAATTCGATCTGTCTGTGCCAGTATCAGTTTCCGCCAAGCGCCAACTTTGGCCCCAATTCTTATTCAAAACCGGGGCCAAATTTAGCTCATAAAACCTACTCAAAGGAACACCGATCTTAACCCCCAGATAATCCAAGGTATCCTTAGGAGCCAAGACACGGACTCGCTGCCCTTCATCTACTGCTTTCAGGTTCAGCGGGAGGAGCGATGACTTTGTCCAGTTAATCATATAACCTGATAGTTTACCATAGTCTTCAATTACCTCTATCACATACTGGAGGATTTTCCAACCCTGATCCAAGAACAAAATCACATCATCTGCATATAGGCTTATTTTATCGCTCACTCCCGCCACTCCGAAGCCATCTATACAATTATCTAAACGGATCCGGCAAGCCAACGGTTCAATAAAAAGAGCAAAGAGGAGAGGAGAGAGGGGACAACCCTGTCTCATCCCCCTCCGCATCATAACAGGAGAAGAGTCAGTGCCATTAATATTAATATATGCAACCGGCTGTTCATATAACATTTGGGTCATTTTCACAAATAGCTTCCCAAGGCCAAAACCAGACATCGTAGCCCACAAAAAAGGCCACTCCATCCTGTCAAACGCCTTCGCGGCGTCTAAGGACAGGACGGAGTGGTCTATACCGCCCCCAACAGACAGATTCAGATATACCCTATATATACTCATCTGTATTTGGCAGCCCGGGATAAAGCCTGTCTGGTCAGAATGTACCAGACAAGCTATAACCCTCTTCAGACGACTGGCGAGGATTTTTGCAAAGATCTTATAATCCGTATTTAGGAGCGATATAGGTCTATATGACCCCATATCGCTTGGATCCTTCTCCTTTTTCAAAACCAAGATAATCACCGCCTCTCTAAATGATGGAGGTAAAGAGCCGAATGCGCACGATTCATTAAAAACTTGCAGTAGGATCGGCAGAAGTGATTTGGCATGGTATCTATATATTCCAAATGGCAATCCATCTGGACCGGGAGTTGAATTATATTTTAGAGAAGGAAGAGTCGCCTGAAGTTCCTCCAAAAGGATGGGGGAGTCCAACATATCTCTATCTTGAATAGATAACTGAGGGAGCTCCAATTGTTCAAGATATTGCTCCATGTCCGTACGGCTAAACATAGACTCAGATTTATAGAGGGTAGAGTAATATTTTGCAAATTCCTCTCTAATCCCCTCTGCGGATCTCACCCCAGTTCCCTGTGGATTCCTAATTTCTCTTATAATGGTAGCCTCTCTCTGATTGGCCACCAAGCGTGCCAAAAACCTACCAGTTTTACCAGATTCGCAGAAACGATTCTGGCCCTGAAATAGGAGCTTGTGTTGTGCTTTTTTATATAAGAGTGTCTTAAGCTGTGAATTAGCCTCTTTTAACTGATTAACGTATTGCTCCGTGTGGCGATCAATTAATACAGCACGTAAGCTCCTTATTGACTCTGTCAGTTCCTGTTCCCTCCGCCGTGCTTCCGTTCTAAACCTATTAATTTTATGAAAGTACAAGCCCCTAATATGGGCCTTCAACGCGTCCCACACATAATGGATATGTGCTGAACCTACGTTGAAGCCCCAAAATTCCTGAATATCCTGGTCTAATCGGGATTGCTCCCCTATCACCTCCAGCCAGTATGGGTTCAATTTAAAAGTTCTTCCTGGATTAGGGGCATCCGCAAACACAATCAAAACTGGGGAGTGATCCGAGATTCCATGCGGTTCGTACTTCATTCTCAGGACACGACCGCACAGATCCCGACTTGCAAAAGCCAGATCAATACGGGACATAGACCCGTATGACTGGCTGAAACAAGAAAAAATTATTTTATTGCCATAGAGATGGCGCCAGATATCAACCAGCGCCAGCTCCTGGCACACAGCAGTCAAAGGGGACCCAGTGCGACCGCGCCCAGAAAGCGAAGAGAACCGATCCAACTCAGGATCAGGGACTGCGTTAAAGTCACCTGCCACTAATAACGCACATTGATTTTTGGTGGATATATATTGGGCTAAATGTGAGAAGATCGTTGATTTAAATGGTGGTGGGATATACATAAAGGCCATTATCACCTCCTGCCCTTTCCAATACCCATATAGGAATACGTATCTCCCTTCTTTATCAATGGCACTATCTAACGGTTGAAACTCCATCCCTCGGTGGATATATACACTGACACCTCTTGCATAAGAAGAGAAGCAAGCGTGGTACTCCAGAGAAGCCCATTTCCTTTTCAAAGTATAGATCTTATCCGATATTGCATGGGTCTCTAATAGTACCACAATCGCAGGCAAGTGCCGAACCACAAGATCAAATACCACCGTCCTCTTCACTCTGTCACCCAGCCCTCTCACATTCCAACATAAAATATTACACGGCATATCCTATGAGTACAGATATTTCCAAATCCCCCATCTTAACGGAGAGGCACGCATAGCCACGCAGCGGACGACGGCAGCCAATCCCTCCCTTAAACCCACCCCCGAAAACCCCCCTGCATGGTTGACAGAGCATTTCACAACACCCATCAACCTCTCTCCTTCCACCAAACCTCCCCCCCGCCACCTCCCCTCATTGACCTCCCTCCTCGCCACCTTTACGTGCTATTTCATAAACCCCTTGAATCCAGCCATTGAACCGCCTCCGCTTGTGTGGAGAAAAAACTTACAGAATCATTGTATATCACTCTCAATTTAGCGGGGTATAACATTGAGTACTTAATTTTGGCGGAGATCAGTCTCTTTTTAACATCAAAAAAACCTCTTCTTTTGATTTGGGTCTCACGAGAGAAATCAGGAAATATTGATATCAAATTACTGTCAAAATTTGTCTCCCTTACTTCTCTTTTACGTCTAAGAACCCAGTCCCGGTCCTTTGTACAAACAAATTTTGCTAAAATTGCTCTTGGCAGAGCCCCTGGAGGTTTTTTTTTAAAGGGAATTCTGTGGGCCCTTTCCACACAGAAGGTAGATGCATCATAATCTGGCCCCAAACTTTCTACCAATCACTTCTGGATAAATTTCGACGGGTTATCCTGTTCTGCCCCTTCTGGGAACCCTACTAATCGCACATTATATCTGCGAGACCTGTCCTCCAGCTCTACCACTTTCTTTCTTAACCAGGAACGATCTTCGTCTACTTCTCCTAGTCTGTTCTTTAATATACCATTCTCTACAGTGACCGATTTAACTTCGGATTCCAATTCCCTCACCTTTAGTCTCAGCTTGGTCATTTCGTCTCTTATTATAGTCACGTCACCTTGCACTACTGCGAGGGAAGAGGCCAACTCTGCAACCGAGACACTAGTAGCATTTACTACTACCAGTATATCCTGCAGCTTTTTATTAATGCTCTCAACACCTTCCCTATTGGAGGAACTGGTCTTTGATAAACCCTGTTCTAACCGATCCGTATTATCTAAACCTAGCTCAGCCTGAGGGACAGATCTCTGTACCCCTCCTCTAGTCTTGGGTGGTGGAGACTTCAAAAATTTATCTAATCGAGCCTGTGGGCTCCCCCCTAATCCCCCCTTTGGAGAGGTCAGTCCACCTGATTTACGAATTTTTGGCGGCATTTTTCTATAAGTCAGTATGATAAATTTATATACACAATTCCTACACGCTAATGTCTCATATAAATATACCTAAATATATAGATATATATACATACATATATATACAGAGCAGCCCTCATCAACATTAGCGGGAGCCAACCATAGGAGAAGAGGATGGATACCGGTTAAATACTCACAACGGAGAAAAAGAAAAAGAGAATACTGAGTAGGTATAAGAGCCAGACAGTCAGGGTAAATACCAACTAAGTAGTTACTTCCCCCAGATAGCAGGTTGACTAAAATTGTCTGCAGTTATATACCAATCACATAAATAGGAGCGAGAAAGAACCACTAGTAAACTAAAATAGACTTGCCAGCAAATATATGCCAGTCATACAGATGGAAGTAGCGCAAAACCCACTTGATGTCTAAATAGAATATTAGCGCTCAGATTTAAAGAATGTGTCCCATATGGAGGGTGCAGGAGCAGGATACCAGGTAGCACCTTCTTACGTTCAAGCTATAGTCCCAGAGGGATAGCTTCTGCACAGATGTGGTATCAGAAAGTCCCACTAAATTTCCCGCGAGCGGCTGAAATTATCTAGAGGGGCAGTCCATCCAGAGAAGACAGGGTCCAAACAACTGTAAGTCAAAAAAAAAATGGTCTTTATGGGCCTTAAGTCTTCATCTGTGCTTTGCACACAGAGAAAGATTGTTCCACTGAATTCACAGCCTCAGACTCCAGCGACCGCCGCACAGCACACGGCTGACAGCCCCAGGGCTCGCAGCTAGCATCCACAAACAGCCGGACTCTCCAACAGGGACCGCAAACGGCACCAGCAGGCCTCACATTCGCACATTTGGTATCATAGTCGGGCCACCAAATTCACCCACGGGACACCGGGCACTGAACACCTACTTCTCCTCTCTCTCTGGGGCCACAGCTCAGCTTGCCAGGGGGATTACTGCCCCTCACAGGCAGCCGAGCAGCAGACAACAAGTCACGGCAAGCAACGGGCAAGAGGTAGCGGGCAGCAGGTGCCGGATCAAAGTGGGTCAAAGCAGGGAAGATAGGCTGGTCACAGCGGGAAGCAGGCGGCAGAATTAAAACAAAAGCCGCATCCCAACTTATCAGGAGGCTTACCAGCTCCAACTCCGAGTACCTCACAGACAGGCAAAAACGGTTGCAACGGATCACCAGCAGGCAATGGATCGAGACATCCTCACAGCAAGAGCAGATCACATCAGGAGCGGGTCAAGCGGGTCAAGCCAGGCAACAGAGACCGGATCCCAGCGGGCAATAGGCGGCAAGGTATGGTAGTTCACAGTAGCTCACAGTCCCATCTAGGCTCGGCTAGCCAAGTCTGGCCAGGGGGTGGCGTTAGGATCCACATTCACGAGCGAGGCAGGGAGAGAGAGGAGAAGGCAGCCGGAGGAGGAGCGCGGCACACCTACATCATGCCGCTACGAGAGCACAATTCTCTGCCAGAATAAACTTTAAGACACTGACTAAACCTAAGATCAGAGGGGGAGTAGTGTTGCCAGATTTACAATTGTATCACACATCGGCAATTCTCATGCGGATGTTAAATTGGTCACATGGGTCATCTGGAAAACTTTGGGTCGAGCTAGAGCGATATTTTTCCCCAATGGAACCACTGGTAGCCCCATGGGTAACTCAAGATAACAGACCCCCAATTGAGAAGTGGCCCTACTTAGCGCTCCACACTATCTCTCAATGGGACAGCTGGGTCCTAAAGTTTCAGATATCACATAGACCGGTTCCCATGACCCCTCTTATGGGTAATCCAGCTTTTATACCGGGATTCAAGGTGAATACGTTTATAATCTGGCAAAGATCCTCATGTCCTAGGGTCCGAGATGTAATGAAAAATGCAAAGGTGTTACAATACGAATCCCTTGTTCCGGAGGATAGAAGACAGGGCTCAATGTGGCTTGCTTATGCGCAGCTGAGGGCATTTGTAGGCAGTCTGTTCACTCATCGGATACTCCCTGACATGACTGACTGGGATACACTTTTTTTAAACCTGATATGCACGCCAAACTGCTCTCTCAATTGTATAAGATCCTGTTGGATTTGAGTAATCCGGACATAGCTCCCTATTTCAGAAAATGGGAAACAGACCTACAGATCACCTTTTCATCAGAAGATATCCTCATAATGTGTGTGTTCTCTCATGGATTGTTTATAGCATCGCATGCCAAAGAAAAGACATTTAAGATCCTCTCTAGATGGTATACTATTGCCCATCGACGCTGCACAAAATGTTCCCTACTGCCTCCATCAGTAATGGCCAGACTAAGAGAGGGGGGCAGAGCCCTTAGGGGAGGCCTTCATGACGGGGTTTTGGTTTAGGGAGCCCCCGGGGGATAGGGATTGGTGAGAAGGGTTAAGTAGCTTGGGCTGCTTGTCCACAAGGGGCATGGATTGGTCAATTTGAGTGGAGAGGAGGAGCTTAGGTTAAAAAGGGGTTGCGGGGGTGAAGGAGGCATCCATTTTAGGTGGACGGAGAAAGCTCTCACCCACCCTCCCTAATTTTTGGGGTATGTTCTCACGGTTGGTGGTGGGGAGGTCACGGGTTGTTGGACGGGGTAGGTGTTCAAGGGGGGGGTCGGGTTAGTCCAAGGAAGGGTTAGTACCTGTCACGGCAGCTGCTGCGCTGGGGGGTCCTTGAAGTTGGTTACATTCGCAGGAGAGGACATTGGGAGGGCTCCACGGTTGGGCCTGGACTCCCATGGTGGGCGAGTTGTTGTGGCGGATTAAAGGGGGCCATTGAGTGGTGCTTCCGAGCTGGCGGGTAACGGATGGAGGCAAGATGGCTCACCCCGGTGGGTCAAATCTGTTTTGAGGCTTTAAAGACCTCCCCCGTTAGGAATGGTTATTTGTTATGAGGTTATGTTTATGGTTATTTATATCATTTATGTAATAAACGGCTGCTGTGGCCAATTTATACCAGCATGGTGTCCGAGTTTTTATTATGGGGGGTTCGAAGGGATATGGAACGTGGGGTGGTTATATATGGGTGAAAAAAAGGGTAAAACAATTGGGGTCGGTAAGTATTGGAGGTGTCACGGATGAAGTTAGCAGAAAGCTGGAACATAGAAATAAACGAGCGACTGGCTTGATCCCAAACTAAGGAGCTTATAGGTGAGCCCTATAAAACCCTAAGAGCTCTCCCTGACTGCTATGCTCATGCAAGGGTCTGTATGGTAGACGATTGCATGCCCACGTACCTAAGACTGTGTGACACCTGAAAACCCTATAATAGTGAGGGGACACGACCACCGGCTCCCTGCACTTAATACGGACGGAGTCAGGGTCACCTAGAATCAAGCCAGCAAGGAAACACAATACATGACAAGACTTATCTTGAGCAAACAGCAGCAGCAGCCTCCAACAGTGAACACTTCATCCAGGAAGAAGTATAAACCGCAAAGTGAGGCAGTATGGGAGGGAATATAAAGGGAGACGATTAGATTAAATAGGTGACCCCTAAGAGAAGGAAAGGAGATGAGAAAGTGAAACCAAAACAAAGAACGTCATGCAAGAGGTAGAGAAGGACGTCTGCCAGACCTTCTCACAGAACTGGCGGTGACAGTACCCCTCCCTCTACGGGTGGACTCCGGACACTCAGAGCCCACCTTCTCAGGATGAGACCTATGGAAAGCCCTGATGAGACAAGTGGCCTTAATGTCCGCCACTGGGACCCACATCCTCTCCTCAGGACCATAACCCTCCCAATGAACGAGGTACTGAAGAGAACCGCGGATAATGCGAGAATCCACAATCCTAGAGACCTGAAATTCAAGATTACCATCAACAATAATCGGAGGAGGAGGCAAAGAGAAGGGCACAGTGGGTTGGACATAAGTTTTTAATAGGGACTTGTGAAAAACATTATGGATCTTCCAAGTCTGAGGAAGATCAAGACGGAAGACAACGGGATTGATGACGGACAAGATCTTGTAAGGCCAAATAAACTTAGGACCCAACTTCCAGGAGGGAACCTTCAGTTTGATATTCTTTGTAGACAACCACACCAAATCACCAACATTCAGGTCCGGACCAGGCACACGTCTCTTATCCGCCACACGCTTATATCTCTCACTCATCCTCTTCAGATTACCCTGAATCTTTTGCCAAATAAATGACAAAGAAGAGGAAAATCTCTCCTCATCAGGTAAACCAGAATACCCCTCTCCAGAGAATGTCCCAAACTGCGGATGAAACCCATATGCACATTTTTAACCCCAGGGCGGAACGTAACAACAAAATTAAACCTAGAAAAGAACAAAGACCATCTGGCCTGTCTCGGGTTCAGACGCTTGGCCGATTCCAAGTAGGCCAGATTCTTATGGTCGGTAAACACGGTAATAGGGTGTCTGGCTCCCTCTAACCAATGGCGCCATTCCTCAAATTTGATGGCCAACAACTCCCTATCTCCCACATCGTAATTTCTCTCTGCAGAGGATAGTTTCCTTGAGAAAAAGGCACACGGTCGCCATTTGGCAGGAGAGGGACCCTGAGATAAGACCGCACCCACACCTACCTCAGAAGCATCCACCTCAACAATAAAAGGTAGAGAGACATCAGGTTGTACCAAAATGGGTGCGGAAGCAAAACTCTCTTTTAATACTAGAAAAGGCCTTAAGCGCATCTACCGACCATGAGGAAAAATCCACCCCCTTTTTAGTCATATCAGTGAGTGGCTTAACAACAGAGGAATAATTCAAAATGAACTTTCTGTAATAATTGGCAAAACCCAAAAACCGCATCAGTGCCTTCTGATTCTCAGGAAGCTCCCAATCAAGCACAGCGCGTACCTTCTCAGGGTCCATCCGAAAACCAGAAGCGGAGAGAGGAAAACCAAGAAATTGAATCTCCGGAACCGCAAACACACATTTTTCCAGTTTAGCGTATAATTTATTCTCCCGCAGAATCAGCAAGACCTGACATAGGTGGTCCCGATGAGTCTTGAAATCAGGAGAAAAAATCTAAATGTCATCTAGATACACCAGTACAAATTTCCCCATTAAATGATAAAAAATGCTGTTCACAAAATGTTGGAAGACGGCCGGAGCATTCGACAAACCAAAGGGCATAACCAAATTCTCGAAATGACCCTCAGGGGTATTGAAGGCCGTCTTCCATTCGTCCCTTTCCCTGACCCTGACTAGGTTGTATGCCCCTCTTAAATCCAACTTAGAAAAAACTTTAGCCCCAAGAATCTGGTTAAACAGGTCCTGTATCAGAGGAAGCGGATATGGGTCACGAATCGTGATACGGTTCAGCTCCCTGAAATCCAGACAAGGTCTTAAAGAAGCATCTTTTTTCTTAAAAAAAACAAAACAGCGGCAACAGGTGACTTCGAGGGTCGGATGTGTCCCTTTCTCAGGCTCTCAGAGATATAAGTACGCATAGCGACTCTTTCAGGTTGGGAGAGATTGTATAGTCGTGATTTTGGCAGCTTGGCGCCTGGGATGAGATTAATAGGGCAGTCGTACTCCCGGTGAGGGGGTAACTCCTGGACACCACTCTCGGAAAACAGATCCGAAAATTCAGAGAGAAAAGATGGCACAGTCTTGGTAGAAACATCTGAAAGAGACGCCGTGAGGCAATTCTCTCTGCAAAACTCACTCCAACTATTTATTTGCCTTGCTTGCCAATCAATGGTGGGGTTACGTTTAGTGAGCCAGGGTAGCCCCAACACTAGAGGAGTAGGTAATCCACTTAAGACGAAACATGACATATCCTCAACATGAGCGTCACCCACAGTCAAACGGATATTGTGAACTATGCCCTTTAAGGATCTTTGAGAAAGTGGAGCGGAATCGATAGCAAAAACAGGTATATCCTTTTCCAAAGTGCATATCTGGAAACCGTGCGCTGTTGCAAATTGATTATCAATGAGATTGACAGCTGCTCCACTATCTACAAAAATCTCACAAACAATGTTCTTGCTGTCTAGCGCCACCCTGGCAGGTAGGAGAAAATGGGAACTACAAGCAAACGGCAAACCTTCAATTTCCGCATCAACCTTGCCAATAGTAGAAAATGGAAAGTTTTTTGAGTTTTTTTTTTTTTTTTTTTTTTTTTTTATTACCCTCAGAAAACTCCATAAATCTCCTAGAGGGGCAAACATTAGCCAAATGATTTATACCCCCACAACAGAAACAAACCCTCCTCTGAGAGCTGAATCCTCTACTATCAGAGGCAAGCAAACCCAGCTGCATGGCCTCCTCCTCAGAGGGGATTGAGACAGACTGAGACCCCTGCGCACTGAATGAGACAGCCCCACTGTCCTTGGGCTGAATATGACAGGAAAGAGTAGTCTCCTCTCTCTCTCTAAGACGCCTGTCAATACGAACAGCTAGAGACATGGCTGATTCTAACGACGCTGGTCTCTCATGAAAAGCGAATGCATCTTTCAATCTTTCCGAAAGACCATGGCAAAATTTACTTCGAAGTGCAGTATCATTCCAACCAGTATCAGCTGCCCATCTCCGAAATTCAGAACAATATATCTCTGCGGACTGTTTACCCTGGCATAAAAGACGCAGTTTAGATTCAGCCAGAGCAATACGATCCGGGTCATCATATATCTGCCCCAGGGCTACAAAAAAATTCATCCACCGCTCGGAGGGGCCGTGCCCCCACCGGCAGCGAAAAGGCCCAAGACTGAGCGTTATCCCTGAGCAGTGAGATGATGATCCCCACCCTCTGCTCCTCATCACCAGAGGAATGGGGAAGTAGGCGAAAATGGAGTTTGCAAGCCTCTCTAAAGCGAACAAAATTATCACTACCCCCGGAGAACGTATCCGGAAGCGAGATCTTAGGCTCGGAACAAACTCCATCAACGCCAGTAGAACCGGTCACCTGAAACTGAGACACAGTTTTACGGAGATCTGCTACCTCCAGCGAAAGACCTTGCATGCGGTCAATCAAGGCTGAAACTGGATCCATGCTTAACGGTTATGGGGGTTTATAATGTCACGGATGAAGTTAGCAGATAGCTGGAACATATAAATAAACGAGCGACTGGCTTGATCCCAAAATAAGGAGCTTATAGGTGAGCCCTATAAAACCCTAAGAGCTTTTCCCGACTGCTATGCTCATGCAAGGGTCTGTATGGTAGACGATTGCATGCCCACATACCTAAGACTGTGTGACACCTGAAAACCCTATAATAGTGAGTGGACACGACCACCGACTCCCTGCACTTAATACGGACGGAGTCAGGGTCACCTAGAATCAAGCCAGAAAGGAAACACAATAAAGTAAAAGACTTATCTGAACAAACAGCAGAAGCAGTCTCCAGCAGTGAACACTTCATCCAGGAAGTAGTATAAACCGCAAAGTGAGGCAGTATGGGAGGGAATATAAAGGAAGACGATTAGTCGAAATAAGTGACACCTGGGAGAAGGAAAGGAGATGAGAAAGTGAAACCAAAACAAAGAACATCATACAAGAGGTAGAGAAGAACGTCTGCCAGATCTTCTCACAGAACTGGCGGTGACAGGAGGGGGGCGATCGGTAATAACCAATACCCCATCATGTGTTGGAGATGTGGAAACGAAGAAGGAACTATGCTCCACATTTAGTGGTCCTGTCAGGCGATGAAAAGATTCTGGGATCAGGTACTCCAGATTTATAGCAAATTCTCAGGGAAAACGATAGCTAATACACCCAAGTTGACACTTCTTTCTCTCATTCTGGGTACTCTAGCCCAGATGAAAAAGAATGCTCAGCGCGTATGGTAATACCAAGGCACTGGAAGTCCGATGGACAGTCGCATGATCAGAGGGATAGATTTTACACTAGGTGGAACCCATTATCCGAGTTTCTTAGCTCCACAAATTTCTCTGTGGTGTTAGGAGAGCTTGATGGACGATAAGCTCTAATGCTGAGATGTGTACTGAATCACATATTCATCATGTAATTCTCTTTTTTCTTTCTTTCCCCTTCTCTTGATCTTCGTTTTCTTCTTTCTATATTTTCTGTTTCTATGGTACACCAGTATATGCTACATCTCAAATGACCCAAAACATTGATGTTTAAAGGGAACCTGTCACCTCCCAAAACCATCCCAAGCTGCCAGCAGTACCTGCATGCAGCCAGCAGTGTGTTTCTAATTATGCCTTTCTTCCTGAAGGCAGATGCAGCAAAAGTACTGAAAACGTTGTTTTATCCCCTGTCCAGCGCGCATCTCCACACATGCTTGAAGTCAAGGGGGCAGCGGGCTCCTTGCTTCAAGTCAAGGTAACCACGTCCCCTTCCCTGCCCCTTCTCTGTGACTGGTATTGGAGCTCCACTTGACCATGGAAATCAAGTGAGCATGTGGACATAAGGCGCAGGATCACAACCAGATGTTGAATGTCATGAAGTTTATTGGAAGACAATGCATTTTGGGGTTCAAGTCACGGTAATCACACCCCCTTCTCTGCCCCATCACTGTGACTGACAGCGCTTATGCACGAGAGTTTGGCTGCCTTTGCCGAATAGCCGGCTGTCAGTCACAGAGAAGGAGAGGAAGTGACCCTACAAAGACGGTTGGAGCTGGAGACCTTGTGTGTGTAAACTGCATTTTGAGACTTGATAAAGGGGTCCGCAGAACCCCAAAACGCGTTGTCTTCCAATAAACTTCATGACATTCAACATCTGGTTGTGATCCTGCGCCTTATGTCCACACGCTCACTTGACTTCCATGGTCCAGTGGAGCTCCAGTACCAGTCACAGAGAAGGGGCAGGGAAGGGGGCGTGGTTACCTTGACTTGAAACAAGGAGGCCACTGCCTCCTTGACTTCAAGCATGTGTGGAGATGCGTGCCGGGCAGTGGATAAAACAAAGTTTTCAGTACTTTTGCTGCATCTGCCTTCAGGAAGAAAGGCATCATCAGAAACACACTGCTGGCTGCACGCAGGTACTGCTGGCGGCTTGGGATTGTTTTGGGAGGTGACAGGTTCCCTTTAATACTAATGCTGACATATGTTTAACCCCTTCCTGACACATGACGTACTACTACGTCATGGGACCCACTGCATTCCCGCAATTTGATTGTACGTCATAGTGATTGCGCGGGCACCGGAGCGGTGCGCGTGCGATCACTGCAGGGGCCCGGCAGTCCCTGGTAGCCGGGCCCCTGCTGTATCCGCCAGCATCGCTGTAAAAGCCGATGCCGGTGGATTAACCCCTTCTATGCCGCGGTCCGCGCTGACTGTGACATAGAAGGGCTTTGTGTCGGGTGAGTGAGCGCATCGAGTCCACGCGCTGCTGTGGTGGGGACTCGATGCGTGACAAGGCAGCCCGATGCCGTGCAGAGGCTGCCCAATGCCTTGCACGGCATCGGGACCTGCCTTCTACGGGTCCCGTGGAGATCCAGCCTCAGGCAGGTTCTCCTAGGCAACCTGTTAGTTTATGACTCAGTGTCATACACTAACAGGCAATGCATTACAATACAGATGTATTGTAATGCATTGCAGAGGGGATCAGACACCCAAAAGTGTACATCAGAAATAAAGTAAAGAAACAAAAGTTAAAAAAATATTTATTAATAAAATTAATAAAGTTATAAAATGAATAGAGTCGTAAAATAAAATAAAATGCCCCTTTCCCTGTATTTTATAATAAAAAGCTGGGGGAAAAAAACACACATATTAGGTATTGCCACATCCGTAATGACCAGCTCTATAAATATATCACATGATCCACCCTGTCCAATAAACACCATTAAGAAAAATTTAATATAAACGGTGTAAAAAAAAGCCTGTCAGATGAATGTTGTTAAAAATATAAACGGTGCCAGGTTACCTTGCCTCACAAAAAACTTTAATATAGAGCAATTAAAAATCATATGTACCCCAAAATAGTTCCAATAAAACTGGCACCTTATCCTGTAGTTTCCAAAATGTGGTCACTTTTTTGAGTTTCTACTGTAGGGGTGCATCAGGGAGCTTTAAAGGGGTATTATCAACACGCCGTTTCATACTTACCTGCTCCCGGCGCGCTGTCCACTTCCTGGTTTCGGCACTCGGCAGGGGGCGAGCTCCATCTTGATTGAAGTCTTCTCCCGGCCGGGCCGTGCGCTGGACTGAACGCGCACGCCGAGGCTGCGCATGCGCCCTGGTGACTTCTTCCTGGCAATTTTACTATACTGGCCAGGAAGATGTGTATCTTGCATGCAGCATGGCGTAGGGCGTGCTGCGGGCTCCTCCCCCCTGCTACCTTGGGCCGCCCCGTCTCTCCTCACCTCTAACCAGCTGATCGCTCCACGGCGGTTACGGAGGGACCGCTGGGCGTCTGAGAACTCTGCGCACTATTCAGTGGCATGTCCGGTATGCCCGGATCGGTCAGCGCAGTACCCCTGCCCGATGCTTGATAACCGGAACAAGCAGTTGATGGATCTTGTGGCGCTGGACTAGGATGATCTGCGAGCTGTGAGAGGGCATCGCAGCTGTCCCGTATGGCGCATGAACTTCTAAGGGGACGTCAAGCTAGCTTGCTGTATGGAGGGACGTACTGCGGGACGTGAGAGGAAAACCGCAGCTGCCCCGGGAGATGTATGATCCTACATGAACTGCTGATGAACCCCCGAGCTGGCGTGCTGCCCAGGTGTAATACATGCAAAGCAGTAAAGTAATAAAGCAGCAAACCAGCAAAGCACCAGGCCATGGAGATGTTGGTGTGAGGTGGATCGCATGGACCGCGTCTGACCTGGAACCATTTTGCGGACCTCAACCTACCAAGGATGGGCAAGTTTGATGAAAGTCACCTGTATAACTATATAACTGTACCATTAACACTTAATTAACTGAACTCTAGGCCAAACAGGCCATTAACTGTGGGGGTAAACTGATTAAACCACTAATCCACTAACAATATTAACAAGTTGAATATCTCCGAACGACCTAAGCGACCCCCTTGGTTCAGGTAGAAGGGTCTATCAATATATGTCTGAAGTGCTACTGTAAAGTTCTTGTGGATCTGGGGGGGCCTTTGAGGATTAGGTAGAATTGTGCTCTTGGGGCTATACCCGTATGCGATACTGGCCAGGAAGAAATTACCATAGCGCATGCGCGGCCTCGGCGTGCGCTTTCAGGACTGCGGCCGGCCGTGAGAAGAGAAAAAGTCGTCTGCGCAAGCGCGGCCACCACGATTCCCTAGAAGAGCGGTGGCCGTAACCAGGGGAGACGGAAGACAATAGTCAGGTAAGTATATGTTTATTTTCTTCTAAGGGGTGGGAATTAGTTAATTAAATATATTTTGAAAAATGATCACTGTTAAATCATTAACAGATTTAACAGTGATCATTAAGATGAGAATACCGCTTTAAATGGGACATGGCATCTAAAAACCAGTTCAGCTAAATCTGCCTTCCAAAAACCATATGGCGTTCCTTTCCTACTGCTCCCTGCCATGTGCCCGTACAGCAGTTTACGATCACATGTTGGGTATTTCTGTAAAACCGCAGAATCAGGGTAATAAGTATTGAGTTTTATTTGGCTGTTAACCCTTGCTTTGCTACTGGAAAAAATTGATTAAAATGTAAAATCTGCCCAAAAAGTGAAATTCTGAAATTTCGTCTCCATTTACCAATAATTCTTGTGGAACACCTAAAGGGTTAACAAAGTTTTGGATGGTTTCTATTACGTAAGCCTCACAAAGTGACTTCCGACCTGAACTGGTCCTTAAAAAGTAGGTTTTGGAAATTTTCCAAAAATTTTTAAGATTTGCTTCCAAACTTCTAAGCCTTCTAACGTCCCCAAAAAATAAAATGTAATTTTTAAAATGATCCAAACATGAAGTAGACATATGGGGAATGTAAAGTAATTACTATTATATGAGGTATCACTATCTATTATAAAAGTAGAGAAATGGAAATTTGGGAATTTTTCAACATTTTTGGTAAATTTGGGATTTTTTCACAGATAAAGGTGAAATGTATTGACTCAAGTTTATGACTATCATGAAGTACAATGTGTCACGAGAAAACAGTCTCAGAATGGTTTGGATAAGTAAAAGCTATTACCACATAAAGTGACACATGTCAGATTTGCAAAAAATAGCCTAGGCAGGAAGGTGAAAACAGGCCCGGGGTTGAAGGGGTTAAAGTGTTTATATAAATTACAAACTGTAAGTATTTGTATTTTTGGATTAAAGCTCTATATCTGAATAATACTTATGTTCAATAAAATGAGAGTAAACTAAAATCAGGGGAAAGGGGCTTTTTTTTCTTTTTTTACTTTAAACTTTTTGTAATTTTATTAAAAACGCTTTATTTTTTTTGCTTTTAAAAAAAAACGTTATTTCTGTCCCACTCTGGTACTTTTGCTGGTCTGATCACCTCTGCAATGCATTACAATACATCTGTATTGTAATGCATTGCAAGTTAGTGGATTACAATGAGTAATACACAGGTTGCCTAGGAGACCCAGCCTGGGGCTAGATCTCCTCGGCCCACATAGAAGGCAGGTCCCGATGCCATGCAAGGCATTGGGCAGCCTGTGCAGGGCATCAGGCTGCCTTGTCACCCATCGGGTCCCCTCCACAGCAGCCCCGCATGCACCTTCTAAGCCGCAGTCAGCGCTGACCGCGGCATAGAAGGGGTTATTCCACCAGCATCGGCTTTTACAGCGATGCCGGTGGATACAGCAGGGGCCTGGCTATCAGGGACTGCTGGGCCCCTGCAGTGATCGGGCGCGCACCGCTCCGGAGCCCGCCCGATCACCATGACGTAATAGTACATAGAAATGCGGCAAGTCACTTGCCGCCATGACGTACTATTACGTCATATGTCGGGAAGGGGTTAAGGATAGGGAATGTGAAAAGGTCCAACAGCTAGCAAACGACAGGTGATAAGTGTCTGATTGATGCGGGGTCTGACTGCTGGACCCCCATGATCAAGGGAACGTGGTCTTAAGACCCTTGTGTACATTGGCAGTAATGTAATTGAATGTCTCAGTGGGTATTCCAGCAGTCAGACCCCAGCAATCTGATATTTATCACCTATCCTGTAGATAGGCAATAGGTCATTATGGTAGGACAACCATTTTAATTATAATGTAGATTATTTACAATATGAGGAGGTTAAGATTTGGTAAATTTCATGCCAGACATTTATGCTTAAAGGGGTTAAAGGGTTTGTCTCACTTCAGTAAATGGCATTTATCATGCAGTTAATACAAGGCACTTATTAATGTATTGTGATACTCCATATTGCCTCCTTTCCATCACATTATACACAGCACGTATCCGTGGTTACGACCACCGTGTAATCCAGCAGTGGTGGCCGTGCTTACACACTATAGGGTAAGGCTGGAAGTGCGCATAGGCCAACACCTTTACATATAATGTGCAAACACGGCCACCGCTGCTGGATTGCAGAGTGGTCAAAACCATGGATACGTGCACACAGAGTGCTGTCCGCATCTTTTGCGGACCCATTGAAATGAATGGTTCCGTATAAGGACAGTATATGGAATCAAAGGTATATGGAATCAAAGGCCCTAAGGTGGGCCCCCAGAATCAGTTACACTGGTGGGCCCTAAGTACCACAGCCCGACACTGCATGCAGGAAATGAAAGTTATGGATGTCAGAATATGGTGACACAAAGCAATGTTTTTTAATAAAAAATTCATTATCACTGCGCAGTAAATACGATAAAAAATGAAACCCTGAAAACAGTCCCCTTTTATGGACAAGGTTAGGACTGTTCTATAGATAGCAGGACGGTATCCATGTTTTGCAGGTCTGCAATTAGCTATGGTCGTGCGTGAGCCCTAACAAACATATCAGGAAAGGTAACAGGTCTTTAGCCCTCCTGCACACGACCGTATGGCTTTTTTAGTGTTTTGCGGTCCGTTTTTCACGGTACCGTTGTTTCGTTTTTTGTCTCCGTTGTGTTTCCGTTCTGTTTTTCTGTTCCATTTTTCTGTATGGCATATACAGTAATTACATTAAAAAAATTGGGCTGGGTATAACATTTTAAATAGATGGTTCAGCCAAAATGGAACATATACCGAAGACATACGGATGCATTTCCGTATGTCTTCCGTTTTTTTTGCGGACCCATTGACTTGAATGGAGCCACGGAACGTGATTTGCGGGCAATAATAGGACATGTTCTATCTTTCAACGGAACGGAAAAACGGAAATACGGAAACGGAATGCATACGGAGTACATTCCGTTTTTTTGGGCGGACCGTATACGGAACGCAAAAAACGGCCAGTAAACAGAAAAAAAACCCGGTTGTGTGCAGGAGGCCTTAAAGGGAACCTGTCAGCTACATTTTCAGCAGTCTGTCATGGCATTCAGTACTTTTAAGCCTGTTTCCCATTTGGGTCAGGAGTTCTGGCAGAGAGCAGATTGCCAGAGCTCTCTTGATCCAGCATGGAAGGGCCCCCATGAGCTATGGCATCCATGCAGCATGGCAAAAGATAGGACATGTCCCATACTTCACTGTATCATGCAGACCACAGACCTATTGAAGCCAACGGGTCTGCACCATGATGTGGTGTGCACACAGCCAGTATCTATGTTTTGCAGATCCGTCCTTTGAGGGTCACAAAATACTCATGGTCGTGTGACTGCCCCCTAAGGTCTCTTTCACACGGGCGTTGCGGGAAAATGTGCGGGTGTGTTGCGGGAACACGCGCGATTTTTCCGCGCGAGTGCAAAACATTGTAATGCGTTTTGCACTCGCGTGAGAAAAATCGCGCATGTTTGGTACCCAAACCCGAACTTCTTCACAGAAGTTTGGGCTTGGGATCGGTGTTCTGTAGATTGTATTATTTTCCCTTATAACATGGTTATAAGCGAAAATAATAGCATTCTGAATACAGAATGCATAGTAAATTAGTGCTGGAGGGGTTAAAAAAAAATATTAAAAAATTGAACTCACCTTAATCCACTTGATCGCGGAGCCGCCTTCTCCTTCTGTCTTCATCTTAGCTGTGTGGAGCAACAGGACCTGTGATGACGTCACTCCGGTCATCACATGATCCATCACATGATCTTTTACCATGGTGATGGATCATGTGATGGACCATGTGATGACTAGAGTGACGTCACCACAGGTCCTGTTGCTCCACACAGCTCCGTGATCAAGTGGATTAAGGTGAGTTAAATTTATTTTATTTTTTTTAACCCCTCCAGCGCTATTTTACTATGCATTCTGTATTCAGAATGCTATTATTTTCCCTTATAACCATAAGGGAAAATAATAATGATTGGGTCTCCATCCCGATCGTCTCCTAGCAACCGTGCGTGAAAATCGCACCGCATCCGCACTTGCTTGCGGATGCTTGCGATTTTCACGCAACCCCATTCACTTCTATGGGGCCTGCGTTGCGTGAAAAACGCAGAATATAGAACATGCTGCGATTTTCACGCAACGCACAAGTGATGCGTGAAAATCACCGCTCATGTGAACAGCCCCATAGAAATGAATGGGTCGGTATTCAGTGCGGGTGCAATGCGTTCAACTCACGCATCGCATCCGCGCGGAATACTCACCCGTGTGAAAGGGGCCTTATAAAGTTGTGCAGCTCAACCTTTCACACACGTACTGAGAGCTGTATATGTGGGTGGTCAGGAAGAGCAGAGATATAAGGGCACATGCACATGATCTTTATTTTTTTTTCCATGTCCGTTCCGTCTTTTTTGTGGCCCGTATGCGGAACCATTTACTTCAATGATGCCACAAAAAAAACGGAAATTACTCTGTGTGCATTCTGTGTCTGCATGGCCATTCCGCAAATAGAACATGTCCTATTAGTGTCCGCATTACAGACAAGGATAAGTCTGTTCTATTATGGGCCGAAGGTTCCGTTAAATGCAGAAGGCACACGGCCGGTATCCGCGTTTTTTGGATTTACAATTGCATGAGCCCTAACTGTATAATATATGTTTACTATAATAGTATATGTTTTGTTTAATCTTTCCCCACAAAACTCTATATCAATCTGCTCCGCTCCTCCTGTTCTAGAACATGCTGCCTGCAGATTGCACTGCGTTTTGGGGATGACAGGGACTCTTTAAGAAAAGGTAATTGTTAATAATTGTCCAGAGACAAAGCTGTAAACACAGTAGAAACACAGTAAAAACTACCTGCAAAGGGAGTCATAAAATGTGAGTACATAAACCTAAGATTCAGGCAGATTATACAGTAACTCATAGGTCAGCAGTTCATGGTAGACAAGGGAGAAAGCTTTCATTTGCAAATGGATTTTAAAGAGGACCTGACATCTCTCCAGACAGGTCAGCTTTAGGCCACGTTCACATTTCCATGTCCGTTTGACGTCCCTAAAAAAATCCATCCACATTCCATTCGTAAAGATGTCATTCGTAAATTAATTTCCAGAGCATCTCCTACCAGTGGACAGGGAAAAACGGAGCAAACACGGATGCCAGCCATGTGGTGTCAGTGATTTTTCGCCCACAGACTTAAAATGGACGTTTTTGGTCTGCATCACGGGCCAAAGTAGTGCATGTCTCCATGATTTTTTCACTTACCCATGGTCAGTAAAAAAAAAAAAATACTGGTGTGTGAGCAAACACATAAAAAGGGGGAAAATGCGGATAGCATATGTTATTAAAAAACGGAAATGTGACCAAGGCCTTAGTAACTACTTTCATTCACAATGAAATAAAATTTCTGGAGTATCTATTCTTATAACTCTAAGTGCCATTCCTCTATTATTACTGATATAAGTTATGAAATAATTGCCAGTAGGAATAAAGGTCCACATAGGTATTACCAGTTGGGAGTTTGTCTCTACATTAGGCCTGATGCACACGGCCGTCGTTTTGGTCCGCATCCGAGCCGCAGTTTTTGTGGCTCGGATGCGGACCCATATACTTTAATGGGGCCGCAAAAGATGCGGACAGCACTCCGCAGGCAGCATGTTCTAGAACAGGAGGAGCTGAGCAGATTTATATAGAGTTTTGTGGGAAAAGATTAAACAAAACATATATTATTATAGTAAACATATATTATACAGTTAGGGCTCATGCACACGACCATTGCCTGTTTTATGGAATGCAAATTGTGAATCCAAAAAACGCTCCATTCTGTGGCCCCGCAAAAAAAATATAACCTTTCCTATTCTTGTCTGTTTTGTGGACAAGAATAGGCAGTTATATCAATGGCTGTCCGTGCCATTCCGCAAATTGGGAAATGCACACGGACGCCATCCGTCTTTTGCGGATCCTCAATTTGCGGACCACAAAACACACAACGGTCGTGTGCATGTAGCCTCGGCCTCATGCACACGACCTTTTTTTTTAAGGTCCGCAAAAACGGGGTCCGTAGGTCCGTGACCGTTTTTTCGTCCGTGGGTCTTCCTTGATTTTTGGAGGATCCACGGACATGAAAAAAAAGTCGTTTTGGTGTCCGCCTGGCCCTGCGGAGCCAAAAAGGATCCGTCCTGACTTAAAATGCAAGTCAATGTGGACGGATCCGTTTGATGTTGACACAATATGGTGCAATTGCAAACGGATTCGTCCCCCATTGACTTTCAATGTAAAGTAAGGAGTTAATATACCATAGGATCAGAGTTTTCTCCAATCCGATGGTATATTTTAACTTTAAGCGTCCCCATCACCATGGGAACGCCTCTATGTTAGAATATACCATCGGATTTGAGTTACATCGTGAAAACTCATATCCGACAGTATATTCTAACACAGAGGCGTTCCCATGGTGATGGGGACGCTTCAAGTTAGAATATACTACAAACTGTGTACATGACTGCCCCCTGCTGCCTGGCAGCACCCGATCTCTTACAGGGGGCTGTGATCAGCACAATTAACCCCTTAGGTGCCGCACCTGAAGGGGTTAATTGTGCGTATCATAGCCCCCTGTAAGAGATCAGGGGCTGCCAGGCAGCAGGGGGCAGACCCCCCTCCCTCCCCAGTTTGAATATCATTGGTGGCCAGTGTGCGGCCCCCCCCGGCCCCTCTCCCTCCCTCTATTGTATTATCATTGGTGGCCAGTGTGCGGCCCCCCCGGCCTCTATTGTATTATCATTGGTGGCCAGTGTGCGCCCCCCCGGCCCCCCCTCTATTGTATTAATATCATTGGTGGCCAGTGTGCGAGATCCCCTCCCCCCCCCCGATCATTGGTGGCAGCGGAGAGTTCCGATCGGAGTCCCAGTTTAATCGCTGGGGCTCCGATCGGTAACCATGGCAATCAGGACGCTACTGCAGTCCTGGTTGCCATAGTTACTTGGCAATATTAGAAGCATCATACTTACCTGCTGCGCTGTCTGTGACCGGCCGGGAGCTCCTCCTACTGGTAAGTGACAGGTCTGTGCGGCGCATTGCTTAATGATCTGTCACTTACTGGTAGGAGGAGCTCCCGGCCGGTCACAGACAGCGCAGCAGGTAAGTATGATGCTTCTAATATTGCTAAGTAACCATGGCAACCAGGACTGCAGTAGCGTCCTGGTTGCCATGGTTACCGATCGGAGCCCCAGCGATTAAACTGGGACTCCGATCGGAACTCTCCGCTGCCACCAATGATCGGGGGGGGAGGGGAGGCCGCACACTGGCCACCAATGATATTAATACAATAGAGGGGGGGCCGGGGGGGCGCACACTGGCCACCAATTATAATACAATAGCGGGAGGGAGGGGGGGCCGCACACTGGCTACCAATGATAATACAATAGAGGGAGGGAGGGGGGCCGGGGGGGCCGCACTGGCCACCAATGATATCAATACAATAGAGGGAGGGGGGGCCGGGGGGGGGGCCGCACTGGCCACCAATGATATCAATACAATAGAGGGAGGGGGGGCTGGGGAAGGGCCGCACTGGCCACCAATGAAATTAAAAGTGTGGAGAGAGGGGGATCTGCCCCCTGCTGCCTGGCAGCCCCTTATCTCTTACAGGGGGCTATGATACGCACAATTAACCCCTTCAGGTGCAGCACCTGAGGGGTTAATTGTGCGGATCACAGCCCCCTGTAAGAGATCGGGTGGCAGCAGGGGGCAGTCATGTACACAGTTCGTAGTATATTCTAACTAGAAGCGTCCCCATCACTATGGGAACGCCTCTGTGTTAGAATATACTGTCGGATTTGAGTTTTCACGAAGTGAAAACTCCGCTCTGAAAAAGCTTTTATGCAGACGGATCTTCGGATCCGTCTGTATGAAAGTAGCCTACGGACACGGATCACGGACACGGATGCCAATCTTGTGTGCATCCGTGTTTTTTCACGGACCCATTGACTTGAATGGGTCCGTGAACCATTGTCCGTCAAAAAAATAGGACAGGTCTTATTTTTTTGACGGACAGGAAACACGGATCACGGAGGCGGATGACAAACGGTGCATTTTCCGAGTTTTCAACGGACCCATTGAAAGTCAATGGGTCCGCAGAAAATCACGGAAAACGGAACAACGGCCACGGGTGCACACAACGGTCGTGTGCATGAGGCCTTAGTCAATGGGTCCGCAAAAAAAACGGAACACATACGTAAATGCATCCGTATGTCTTCCGTTTCCGTTCCGTTTTTTGCTGAACCATCTATTGAAAATGTTATGCCCAGCCCAATTTTATCTATGTTATTACTGTATACTGTATATGCCATACAGAAAAACGGAACGGAAAAACGGAACAGAAACGGAAGCACAACGGAAACAAAAAACGGAACAACGGATCCGTGAAAAACTGACCGCAAAACACTGAAAAAGCCATACGGTCGTGTGCAATAAGCCTGAGGCACAGCAGGCAGGAGGAGTAGTCCACCACCAGCGTGGAGTGAACAGAGCAGAGCTACTCTGGCAGGGAACAGAGAGATGCTGAATAGAGATGAGCGAATCGACTTCGGATGAAACATCCAAAGTCGATTTGCATGAAACTTCGTTCTAATTCTGTACGGAGCAGGAGCTCCGTACAGTATTAGAATGTATTGGCTCTGATGAGCCGAAGTTATTACTTCGCGAAGTCTCGTGAGACTTCGCCTAATAACTTCAGAAATTCATTTATACTGTAAAAAAATGTTTCCCGAACTCGGGTTCGGTTCCAAGGCTCCTGCTCCGTACAGTATTAGAACAAAGTTTTATGTAAATCGACTTCGGATGTTTCATCAGAAGTCGATTCGCTCATCTCTAACGCTGATGCATCGTAGAAGCACATGTGTGATTCATCAGCCGTGCCAACCAGGAGGAGAGGAGGGGACCGCTGACATCACAAAAGTATAGGCGTTACACCCTGAAGAAGCCCTGTGCAAATTTCTCTTTAGAAAATCCATAGCTATAAATTGCTTTTTAGAAACTGTACTGAAACCTGAGGTGCTCCGGTAATTCTGCCTGATATTAACAGATTTTTTATTTTCTTTGTGAGTTGACAATGCTGCTGCAAGTAACTGTTAAAGGGCTTGCCTGGTTTCACGATATTGCTGCCCGATCTTCAGGATAGGTCATCAACATCAGATTGGTCTGACTCCTGGCACCCCCACTGGTCAGCTGTTTGAATGGGCTGTGGCACTGTATCCTCTTCAGTATTTACCTGCTCGCAATCTACACAGCAGTGGCGGTGCAGGGTAAGTACAGCTATATGTCCCATATAATTGAGTAAGCTGTAATTACCCCTTAACGCCAATACAAAGCAGATGGTGTACAGATAAACACGCGTTTAAAAGTGCTGCAGCCCATTCAGAAAGCTGATTAGTGAGGGTGCCTTAGTGCCTAGAATCCTGAGGATATCTCAAAATCATGAAGCCAGCAGCAGCGCAATTCAGGGGTTCACACTGATATATCAATGGCTCACTAAGCAGGCATTTAACAATTCCATTCTACAAGTAGTTAATTGTACAGTCGTTTACTACTCCTCGGCACATAGCAATTTGCTGATGTGGACGATGATCGATGACCGTGTGTAGCCGCTGTCTGGGGGTCATCTGCAGAGTGAATGACCTCTCAAGAATCCTGCTTGCTCCAGCACCTCTGCCTTGCCCTCTAAATGTAAAAAATGCCCATGTTTCAGAGAACCAGGCAAATAAAGGATTATAGTGTGTGATTAAATGGGGGCACCGTGTGTAGATATACAATTGCCTATGTGTGTACAGTTGCAATAAAAACTAAGTGAACCCCTTCTGCATTGATTACCCCAAAAATATGTAGTCTGATAAGTCACAATTACAGACAAACACAATGTAACTGAAGTAATAACACACAAAGAGCGATACTGTTCATGTCTTTTATTGAGCACATTGAGTAATCTTGTACGGTAGAGGAAGATGTTAATGACTTCTCCAAGAGCTTGGCTGAAGGGTGCTTCAATCATGGAGGTGAGATTGGTAGTGAGGGTTTCACTTGTGCTTTGCTCATTAGATTAAGGCCTCATGCACACAACCGTTGTGTGCATCCGTGGCCGTTGTGCCGTTTTCCGTTTTTTTTTTCGCGGACCCATTGACTTTCAATGGGTCCGTGGAAAAATCGGAAAATGCACCGTTTTGCAGCCACATCCGTGATCCGTGTTTCCTGTCCATCCAAAAAAATATGACCTGTCCTATTTTTTTGACGGACAACGGTTCACGGACCCATTCAAGTCAATGGGTCCGTGAAAAAACACGGATGCACACAAGATTGGCATCCGCGTCCGTGGTCCGTGGCCCGTGGCCGTAGGCTACTTTCACACAGACGGATCCGCAGATCCGTCTGCATAAAAGCTTTTTCAGAGCTGAGTTTTCACTTCGTGAAAACTCAGATCCGACAGTATATTCTAACACAGAGGCGTTCCCATAGTGATGGGGACGCTTTTAGTTAGAATATACTTTGAACTGTGTACATGACTGCTCCTGCTGCCTCGCAGCACCCGATCTCTTACAGGGGGCTGTGATCCGCACAATTAACCCTTCAGGTTCTGCACCTGATGGGTTAATTGTGCGTATCATAGCCCCCTGTAAGAGATCATGTGCTGCCAGGCAGGAGGGGGCAGACCCCCCTCCCTCCCCAGTTTTAAATTCATTGGTGGCCAGTGGGCCCCCCCTCCCTCCGTTGTAGTTAACACATTGGTGGCCAGTGCGGCCGCCCCCCCCCCCTCCCCTGTAGTTAATACATTGGTGGCCAGTGCGGCCGGCCCCCCCTCCCTCCCCTGTAGTTAACACATTGGTGGCCAGTGCGGCTGGCCCCCCCTCCCTCCCCTGTAGTTAACACATTGGTGGCCAGTGCAGCCAGCCCCCCTCCCTCCCCTGTAGTACTGTAGATTCATTGGTGGCCAGTGGGCCCCCCCCCCTCCCTCCCCCTCCTAATTAAAATCTCCCCCCCTATCCTTGGTGGCAGCGGAGAGTACCGATCGGAGTCCCAGTTTAATCGCTGGGGCTCCGATCGGTAACCATGGCAACCAGGACGCTACTGCAGTCCTGGTTGCCATGGTTACTTAGCAATTTTTAGAAGCATTATACTTACCTGCGAGCTGCGCTGTCTGTGACCGGCCGGGCGCTCCTCCTACTGGTAAGTGACAGGTCTGTGCTATAAGCAATGCGCCGTACAGACCTTTCACTTACTAGTAGGAGGAGCGGCCGGCCGGTCACAGACATCGCAGCTCGCAGGTAAGTATAATGCTTCTAAAAATTGCTAAGTAACCATGGCAACCAGGACTGCAGTAGCGTCCTGGTTGCCATGGTTACCGATCGGAGCCCCAGCGATTAAACTGGGACTCTGATCGGTACTCTCCGCTGCCACCAAGGATAGGGGGGGAGATTTTAATTAGGAGGGGGAGGGAGGGGGGGGCCCACTGGCCACCAATGAATCTACAGTACTACAGGGGAGGGAGGGGGGGCCGGCCGCACTGGCCACCAATGTGTTAACTACAGGGGAGGGAGGGGGGGCCGGCCGCACTGGCCACCAATGTGTTAACTACAGGGGAGGGAGGGGGAGCCGGCCGCACTGGCCACCAATGTGTTAAATACAAGGGAGTGAGGGGGGGCCGCACTGGCCACCAATGAGTTAAATACAGGGGGGGGAGGGGGGGTCTGCACCCTGCTGCCTGGCAGCAGGGGGCAGTCATGTACACAGTTCTTTTAGTATATTCTAACCTGAAGCATCCCCATCACCATGGGAACGCCTCTGTGTTAGAATATACTGTCGGATCTGAGTTTCACGATCTAACTCAAATCCGATGTTATATTCTAACATAAAGGCGTTCCCATGGTGATGGGGACGCTTCAAGTTAAAATATACCATCGGATTGGAGAAAACTCTGATCCGATGGTATAAAAGGGACTCCTGACTTTACATTGAAAGTCAGTGGGGGACGGATCCGTTTGCAATTGCACCATATTGTGTCAACGTCAAACGGATCCGTCCCCATTGACTTGCATTGTAATTCAGGACGGATCCGCACGGCCAGGCGGACACCAAAACGACTTTTTTTTCATGTCCGTGGATCCTCCAAAAATCAAGGAAGACCCACGGATGAAAAAACGGTCATGGATCACGGACCTACGGACCCCTTTTTTGCGGCCCTTAGGCCCCTTTCACACGGGCAAGTATTCCGCGCGGATGCGATGCGTGAGTTGAACGCATTGCACCCGCACTGAATACCGACCCATTCATTTCTATGGGGCCGTTCACATGAGCGGTGATTTTCACGCATCACTTGTGCGTTGCGTGAAAATCGCAGCATGCTCTATATTCTGCGTTTTTCACGCAACGCAGGCCCCATAGAAGTGAATGGGGTTGCGTGAAAATCGCAAGCATCCGCAAGCAAGTGCGTATGCGGTGCGATTTTCACGCACGGTTGCTAGGAGACGATCGGGATAAAGACCCGATCATTATTATTTCTCCTTATAACATGGTTATAAGGGAAAATAATAGCGTTCTGAATACAGAATGCATAGTAAAATAGCGCTGGAGGGGTTAAAAATAAATAAAAAATAATTAAACTCACCTTAATCCACTTGATCGCGTAGCCCGGCATCTCCTTCTGTCTCCATTCTTCAGGACCTGGGTAAAGGACCTGTGGTGACGTCACTCTGGTCATCACATGATCCATCACATGATCTTTTACCATGGTGATGAATCATGTGATGGACCATGTGACGACCGGAGTGACGTCACCACAGGTCCTTTACCCAGGTACTGAAGAAAGGACACAGAAGGAGATGCCGGGCTGCGCTATCAAGTGGACTAAGGTGAGTTAAATTATTATTTTAATTTTTTTAACCCCTCCAGCGCTATTTTACTATGCATTCTGTATTCAGAATGCTATTATTTTCCCTTATAACCATGTTATAAGGGAAAATAATGCAATCTACAGAACACCAATCCCAAGCCCGAACATCTGTGAAGAAGTTCGGGTTTAAGTACCAAACATGCGCGATTTTTCTCATGCGAGTGCAAAACGCATTACAATGTTTTGCACTCGCACGGATAAATCGCTGGTGTTCCCGCAACGCACCCGCACATTTTCCCGCAACGCCCGTGTGAAAGGGGCCTTAAAAAAAAACGGTTGTGTGCATGAGGCCAAAGTCACACAAATGTTAGGCTGGTGACTTGTATTTGCCGCTGTCCCATGCAGGCGCAGACATCGCTCCTCTCTCCATGTGTGTATTGGGACTAGTGCTTTGTGAACTTCCTTTCAGCGCTGTGAGAGTTAACCCTTGCTCCTTGTCCAGCCACAGCCACATTTACACGGCCCGATCTTCAGGCCGATTACCTATAAATGCTCATTCCCAATAATCGTCCCGTGTAAAGGGGTCGCAGGTCCTCCGATGAATGAGCGAAACGCTCGTTTAATGGGTGAAATGATCTGAGGTGCGGCCATCTCAATCATTCTTCCTGGGCAGTAGATGCCATGGGGGGGCATTTACCAAGACGTTTTTTTTCGCCATTCTTAGTTTCCCCCCCCTGCGCTGCTGTAGTATATGGCAAATATATAATCATAAATTACTATAAATTCAAAAAAGACCCTTTATGGCCCAGAATATCCTCTTAATATTTTCATAATAAAAATCATCATAAATTAGGCTCATATATGGCAGTCCATGCACCTGGCTGGCATAGTTTTCCCACCTACTTTTGCCACAGCTGGACTTATACATATACTCTGCTTGCCCTGACCATGGAATTGTTATCTGGAATATCCACATACTCTGCGTGCCCCGCCCTTGGAATTGTTATCTGGAATATGCATGTGCTCAGCGAGCCCAGACCTTGGACTGTATTCAGACTACAACTTTTGCCTGATTACTTGGAGCTTCACACTGGTGTCTCTGACGCCCATGGGTCAGCAGCCTGGCTAGTTCCCTGCAGCAAAGTCCAGATCTCTGTAAAGGGGTTAAAGGTCTTCTGTCACCCCACTAAACTCTTCTTTTTTTTTTGTGTACTTATAATCCCTATCCTGCCATATTGCCATACATTATGTTATCAATAATTGTCGTTCAGTAGATTTAGCAAAAAACTTACTTTTATGATATGCTAATTACCTTTCTACCAACAAGTAGGGCGTGTACTTGCTAGTAGCAGCCGCAGAAAACCGCCCCCTCCTCCTGTTGATTGACAGGGCCAGCCGCGATCTCCTCCTCCGGTGGCCCTGTCAGCATTTCAAAAATCGCGCGCCTGTGTTGATTCGGCGCAGGCGCTCTGAGAGAAGGAGGCTCGCCTCCTCAGCACTCCTTCAGTGCGCCTGCGCCGATGACGTCTTCTCTTTCGGTGATATAAAAATGCAAATAGCAAGTATAAGTATAAAGTATAGATAGCATGTACTAGAACATTTGCATTAACGCTGAAGCACATGGCAAAATGGCTGTCTGTACATAAGATTACATGTCTAGCTAACAGTAGTAACAACTCCCTGATTAACAATTACTGATGTAACATGGTTAGCAGGGGCGGACACAGACAGCAGAGGGCCCCTGTGCAAAGAATGTGCCTGGCCCCCCCCCCATACCGTGCCAGGGTGCCCACCAAAGTAATAGTGCTCCCCAAAATCCCACCAATAGGAATAATTATCTACCAGACAACACGTAGTAGTAATAGTGCCCCTACAGTAATAATGACCCCACTGTGTCCCAGAAGTAATAATGCTCCCATAGTGCTCATACTAGTATTCAAGTTCCTCATAGTCCCTCAACTGTAATAAAGCCCACCATAATGCCCCCAGTAGTAATAATTCTCTTTAACCACCTCCGGACCGCCTAACGCAGGATCGCGTTCCGGAGGTGGCAGCGCTGCGCAGAGTCACGCATATACGCGTCATCTCGCGAGACGCGAGATTTCGCTCCAAGCCGGCCCGCGCATGCGCATCGCGGGCCGGCAAAATTAAAAGAAGTATTTCGTCACCAGCCTGCCAGCAACGATCATTGGCTGGCAGGCTGGCGATTTTCAAAAAATCCAATCCAAAGTCATATAACAGATCATATTAGTAAATATGATCTGTTATATGGCTTGTCTGCTCCTGTGCTGGTCATTTTCGTCGGTTGGATCCAGCACAGGAGCAGACTGAACTGTGAGTAGCACCAACACTACACCTTAGCCCCAGATCACCCACCTGCACCCCAATTAACCCTTTGATCACCCCTTTGATCGCCCCTGTCAATCACTAGTGAAAGGAAAAAAAGTGATCAGTGTAAACTGTCACTTTTTTTTTTTCACTGGTATTGGCTGTTAGGTTTTAGGGATAGTTTAGGCCCCTTGGTTAGGTAGTTAGCGTCAGTTAGCGCCCACCCCACCGCACCGCAGTCACTTTTATTCGCTGTTTAGCGTATCGCTAATCAGCATTTGTACTTTTATAGTATCTGTAAGTGATCACGGTCAGATCTATAATAGTATTAGTGTCACCTTAGCTCGCCCTCCACCCAAAACGCAGTGTTTGCCCGATCAGGCCTGATCGGTCGCCCACACGTGCGTTCACCCACGCCCGCCCCACCGCAGTGACAAAAAATATATATTTTTTGATCACTGCACATTCATTTTACACGCACTGCGGCACTGCGGCGATAAAAAAATCAGTTTTGATATTTTTTATCAACCGCAGCAGCCTCCGGTACTTCGCTAGCCTCCCCTTTGTAAGACAGGTTTGCTTTTTTTCTTGGGTAGTCTCAGGGAATACCCCTAAATTTAGTAGTCCAAAATGTCAAACAGGGGGTATTCTTCTGAAGAGGCCTACAGGATTCTGACCCAGTCGGATGAGGAGTGGGAACCCTCATCTGATGAATCTAGCGGGTCAGAATATGAACCTGTAGAAAGCAGTGGCTCTCTGACCCAAAGTTCGGACGAGGAGGTGGAGGTCCCTGATAGCACCAGGCGTACCAGGCCCCGTGTCGCTAGACCACAGGTTACGCAGGATCCGCTTCAAGAGCAGCAGAGTGGGGCTGTCGCTGCCGGATCACGTGGTGAGGCATACACCAGCAGCGCAGCCCTTCCTGGACCTAGTACCAGCACTGCCGTACAACCTGGTGAAGTAGCGAGCACCAGAAGGGCAGTTGAAGCTGGTACGGTGGCACGTGCAATAGTTACCCCGTCGCAGCCACCGCACAGACAGGCCCGTAGAGCCCCTAGAGTCCCTGAGGTGCTGGCAAATCCTGATTGGCAGTCACCAACTTCAGCCGCACCAGTAGTTCCCCCTTTCACCGCCCAGTCTGGAGTTCGGGTTGAGACGGCTCAAATCGGTTCGGCCCTGGGATTTTTTGAGCTGTTCTTGACTGCGGAGCTCTTGGACTTAGTTGTGGCAGAGACAAACCGGTATGCCACACAATTTATAACCGCAAACCCGGGAAGCTATTATGCCCAGCCTTTCCGGTGGAAACCAGTCCAAGTTTCCGAACTTAAAATTTTTCTGGGCCTTCTCCTCAACATGGGCCTGACAAAAAAGCATGAATTGCGGTCATATTGGTCAACGCACCCAATTCATCACATGCCCATGTTCTCTGCTGCTATGTCCAGGACACGATTTGAGACCATCCTCCGTTTTCTGCATTTTAGCGACAACACCACCTCCCGTCCCAGAGGCCACCCAGCTTTTGACCGGCTCCACAAAATTCGGCCCCTCATAGACCATTTCAACCTGAAATTTGCAGATTTGTATACCCCTGAGCAAAACATCTGCGTAGACGAGTCCCTAATACATTTTACCGGGCGCCTTGGCTTCAAACAATACATCCCAAGCAAGCGTGCCCGGTATGGGGTCAAATTGTATAAGCTCTGTGAAAGGGCCACAGGCTATACCCACAAATTTCGGATCTATGAGGGAAAAGATCAGACCCTGGAGCCGGTCGGTTGCCCTGACTACCTGGGGAGCAGTGGGAAGACAGTCTGGGACTTGGTGTCACCCTTATTCGGCAAGGGGTACCATCTTTATGTGGACAATTTCTACACAAGTGTGGCCCTCTTTAGGCATTTGTTTCTAGAACGGATTTGCGCATGTGGCACCGCGCGAACTAGTCGCGTGGGCTTCCCCCAACGGCTTGTAACCACCCGTCTTGCAAGGGGGCAGAGGGCTGCCTTGTGTAACGAAGAACTGCTCGCGGTGAAATGGAGAGACAAGCGTGACGTTTACATGCTCTCCTCCATTCACGCAGACACGACAATCCAAATTGAGCAAGCAACCCGTGTCATTGAAAAGCCCCTCTGTGTCCACGACTATAATGCGCTCATGGGAGGGGTGGACTTCAATGACCAGATGTTGTCTCCATATTTAGTTTCCCGCAGAACCAGACGCTGGTATAAGAAGGTGTCTGTATATTTGATTCAATTGGCGCTGTACAATAGTTTTGTTCTCTACAGTAAGGCTGGGAGAACACGATCCTTCCTCAAATTCCAGGAAGAGATCATCGAGAACCTCCTGTATCCAGAAGGTTCCGTGGCCCCATCCACCAGTGTAGTTAGCCGTCTACACGAGCGACATTTCCCCAGTGTCGTTCCTGGTACCTCAACCCAACCGTCACCCCGAAAAATATGTCGTGTCTGTAGCAGGAGTGGAATAAGGCGTGACACCCGCTATTTCTGTCCTGACTGTGCTGACCACCCTGCCCTATGCTATGGAGAGTGTTTCCGGAAGTACCACACACAGGTACACCTAGCATAGGGATCACATCTCACCAGGACAGGCACACAGGGCTATTAGGGCCCATTCACTCACAGCTGCTGCAAACCTCTCCTTTCACCTGGGATAAAGTGCATAACGTACTTCGCCACATCTTTGGGCGATTTGCGCTTTGCACATTGTCCCATGGGGAAGGAGAGGTTTGTTCTATAAAGGTAAAAAAAACTAAACAAAAAAAAAATACCGGTAAGTAAAAAAGTTAAAAAAGTTAAAAAAAGTTAATATGTTCTGTTCTAAAGTTAATAAAGTTATTGCTTTGCGGCCTGGTTTTTTCTTTTTTGTTTTGTTTTTTTTACCTTTCAGGTGGACCAACCGATCGACTAGCTGCAGCACTGATGTGCATTCGGACAGAAGCATTGCGCTGCTGTCAGATTACACGCAAGTCAGTGTATGCGGCGCTGCAAGACGAGATTTCTCCTCTGCAGTAAAAGATACGTTTGCCGAGGCATATGAGCTGAGGAGGTGGCGGTGTTCATATACTTTGGCAAACACTTTGTATATATAAAAAAAAAAATCCCGGCAATGATTTATTCATCCACATCGATTGATGTGAATGGAGAAATCGGGTTTGCCAGGGCATACGAGCTAAGTGGGCATGGATGTTGGGCAGAGCTCCTATGTCCTGGCAGACGCCTTTCCCCTCCTTTTTCTTTTTTTGGCAGAGATTTTTTCATCCACATTGATCGATGCGAATGAAGAAATCTGTGCCGTTCATTTTTTTCTTTCAGCCCAGCGGCTGAACGGAAAAAAAAAAATCTCATTACCTGTATGCTCAATATAAGGAGAATAGCAGAAACTCCTAATGCTGGGCATACATGTAATGATTGCGGAGACCCTCAAATGCCAGGGCAGTACAAACACCCCACAAATAACACCATTTTGGAAAGAAGACACCCCAAGGTATTCGCTGAGGGGCATATTGAGTCCATGAAAGATTGAAATTTTTGTCCCAAGTTAGCGGAAAGGGAGACTTTGTGAGAACAAAATCAAAAAAATCAATTTCCGCTAACTTGTGCCCAAAAATTTTTTTTTCAATGAACTCGCCATGCCCCTCATTGAATACCTTGGGGTGTCTTCTTTCCAAAATGGGGTCACATGTGGGGTATTTATACTGCCCTGGCATTTTAGGGGCCCCAAAGCGTGAGAAGAAGTCTGGTATCCAAATGTCTAAAAATGCCCTCCTAAAAGGAATTTGGGCCCCTTTGCCCACCTAGGCTGCAAAAAAGTGTCACACATGTGGTATCTCCGTATTCAGTAGAAGTTGGTGAATGTGTTTTGGGGTGTCATTTTACATATACCCATGCTGGGTGAGATAAATATCTTGGTCAAATGCCCCTGGAAAATGCCAGGGCAGTATAACTACCCCACAAGTGACCCCATTTTGGAAAGAAGACACCCCAAGGTATTCCGTGAGGGGCATGGCGAGTTCCTAGAATTTTTTATTTTTTGTCACAAGTTAGTGGAAAATGATGATTTTTTTTTTTTTTTTACATACAAAGTCTCATATTCCACTAACTTGTGACAAAAAATAAAAACTTCCATGAACTCACTATGCCCATCAGCGAATACCTTGGGGTCTCTTCTTTCCAAAATGGGGTCACTTGTGGGGTAGTTATACTGCCCTGGCATTCTAGGGGCCCAAATGTGTGGTAAGGAGTTTGAAATCAAATTCTGTAAAAAATGACGAGTGAAATCCGAAAGGTGCTCTTTGGAATATGGGCCCCTTTGCCCACCTAGGCTGCAAAAAAGTGTCACACATCTGGTATCTCCATATTCAGTAGAAGTTGGGGAATGTGTTTTGGGGTGTCTTTTTACATATACCCATGCTGGGTGAGATAAATATCTTGGTCAAATGCCAACTTTGTATAAAAAAATGGGAAAAGTTGTCTTTTGCCAAGATATTTCTCTCACCCAGCATGGGTATATGTAAAATGACACCCCAAAACACATTCCCCAACTTCTACTGAATACGGAGATACCAGATGTGTGACACTTTTTTGCAGCCTAGGTGGGCAAAGGGGCCCATATTCCAAAGAGCACCTTTCGGATTTCACTCGTCATTTTTTACAGAATTTGATTTCAAACTCCTTACCACACATTTGGGCCCCTAGAATGCCAGGGCAGTATAACTACCCCACAAGTGACCCCATTTTGGAAAGAAGAGACCCCAAGGTATTCGCTGATGGGCATGGCGAGTTCATGGAAGTTTTTATTTTTTGTCACAAGTTAGTGGAATATGAGACTTTGTATGAAAAAAAATCAAAAAAAAAAAATCATCATTTTCCACTAACTTGTGACAAAAAATAAAAAATTCTAGGAACTCGCCATACCCCTCACGGAATACCTTGGGGTGTCTTCTTTCCAAAATGGGGTCACTTGTGGGGTAGTTATACTGCCCTGGCATTCTAGGGGCCCAAATGTGTGGTAAGGAGTTTGAAATCAAATTCTGTAAAAAATGACGAGTGAAATCCGAAAGGTGCTCTTTGGAATATGGGCCCCTTTGCCCACCTAGGCTGCAAAAAAGTGTCACACATCTGGTATCTCCGTACTCAGTAGAAGTTGGGGAATGTGTTTTGGGGTGTCATTTTACATATACCCATGCTGGGTGAGAGAAATATCTTGGCAAAAGACAACTTTTCCCATTTTTTTATACAAAGTTGGCATTTGACCAAGATATTTATCTCACCCAGCATGGGTATATGTAAAAAGACACCCCAAAACACATTCCCCAACTTCTACTGAATACGGAGATACCACATGTGTGACACTTTTTTGCAGCCTAGGTGGGCAAAGGGGCCCATATTTCAAAGAGCACCTTTCGGATTTCACTCGTCATTTTTTACAGAATTTGATTTCAAACTCCTTACCACACATTTGGGCCCCTAGAATGCCAGGGCAGTATAACTACCCCACAAGTGACCCCATTTTGGAAAGAAGACACCCCAAGGTATTCCGTGAGGGGCATGGCGAGTTCCTAGAATTTTTTATTTTTTGTCACAAGTTAGTGGAAAATGATGATTTTTTTTTTATTTATTTTTTTCATACAAAGTCTCATATTCCACTAACTTGTGACAAAAAATAAAAACTTCCATGAACTCGCCATGCCCATCAGTGAATACCTTGGGGTCTCTTCTTTCCAAAATGGGGTCACTTGTGGGGTAGTTATACTGCCCTGGCATTCTAGGGGCCCAAATGTGTGGTAAGGAGTTTGAAATCAAATTCTGTAAAAAATGACGAGTGAAATCCGAAAGGTGCTCTTTGGAATATGGGCCCCTTTGCCCACCTAGGCTGCAAAAAAGTGTCACACATCTGGTATCTCCGTATTCAGTAGAAGTTGGGGAATGTGTTTTGGGGTGTCATTTTACATATACCCATGCTGGGTGAGAGAAATATCTTGGCAAAAGACAACTTTTCCCATTTTTTTATACAAAGTTGGCATTTGACCAAGATATTTCTCTCACCCAGCATGGGTATATGTAAAAAGACACCCCAAAACACATTCCCCAACTTCTACTGAATACGGAGATACCAGATGTGTGACACTTTTTTGCAGCCTAGGTGGGCAAAGGGGCCCATATTCCAAAGAGCACCTTTCGGATTTCACTCGTCATTTTTTACAGAATTTGATTTCAAACTCCTTACCACACATTTGGGCCCCTAGAATGCCAGGGCAGTATAACTACCCCACAAGTGACCCCATTTTGGAAAGAAGAGACCCCAAGGTATTCGCTGATCGGCATAGTGAGTTCATAGAAGTTTTTATTTTTTGTCACAAGTTAGTGGAATATGAGACTTTGTAAGAAAAAAAAAATAAAATAAAAAATCATCATTTTCCGCTAACTTGTGACAAAAAATAAAAAGTTCTATGAACTCACTATGCCCACCAGCGAATACCTTAGGGTGTGTACTTTCCGAAATGGGGTCATTTGTGGGGTATTTGTACTGTCTGGGCATTGTAGAACCTCAGGAAACATGACAGGTGCTCAGAAAGTCAGAGCTGCTTCAAAAAGCGGAAATTCACATTTTTGTACCATAGTTTGTAAACGCTATAACTTTTACCCAAACCATTTTTTTTTTACCCAAACATTTTTTTTTTATCAAAGACATGTAGAACAATAAATTTAGAGCAAAATTTATATATGGATCTTGTTTTTTTTGCAAAATTTTACAACTGAAAGTGAAAAATGTCATTTTTTTGCAAAAAAATCGTTAAATTTCGATTAATAACAAAAAAAGTAAAAATGTCAGCAGCAATGAAATACCACCAAATGAAAGCTCTATTAGTGAGAAGAAAAGGAGGTAAAATTCATTTGGGTGGTAAGTTGCATGACCGAGCAATAAACGGTGAAAGTATTGTAGGTCAGAAGTGTAAAAAGTGGCCTGGTCTTTCAGGGTGTTTAAGCACTGGGGGCTGAGGTGGTTAAAGAGGACCTTTCACCGATTATTACACTATGAACTAAGTATACAGACATGGAGAGCGGCGCCCGGGGATCTCACTGCACTTACTATTATCCCCGGGCGCCGCTCAGTTCTCCCGCTATGCCCTCCGGTATCTCCGCTCACTAAGTTATGGTAGGCGGAGTCTGCCCTTGTTCTGCTGTAGCGCTGGCCAATCGCATTGCAGAGCTCACAGCCTGGGAGAAAAGAACCTCCCAGGCTGTGAGCTCTGCGCTGCGATTGGCCAGCGCTAGAGCAGAACAAGGGCTGACTCCGCCTACCATAACTTAGTGATGGATGTGGAAAAACCAGCACTCACTCAGATGCACGCTGCCCGGGAGAGGATGTCAATCCACAGCAATATAAGGAAGGAATCCCAGCAGCTGGGATTCCTTCCTTATATACCATAACTTAGGGACTGGAATCTCCGCCTACTATAACTTAGTGAGCGGAGATACCGGAGGGCATAGCAGGAGAACGGAGCGGCGCCCAGGGATAATAGTAAGTGCAGTGAGATCCCCGAGCGCCGCTCTACATGTCTGTAAGGTTAGTTCATAGTGTAATAATCGGTGAAAGGTCCTCTTTAAAATGTGTAACAGTAGAAAAATGCCCCCTTATAATGTGCGCCAGTACATAAAAGTGCCCTGTTGTGTGGCAGTATAAAAAATACCTCCTCTTAGTGCCCCCTGTAGAGTCAATGTCCCCATAGTACCCTCATAATGTGTGCCAATGCCCCCTACTGTTTGCCCAAAAAACCCTCTTAGTGCCCCCAGTTGACCCAAGGTCCCCATAGTGCCCTATAATTTGTGCAAGTATAAAATACTCCTATATTGTGCGCCTCCCCTTATCCCCATAGTGCCTGACAATGTGCCAGTATAAAATGCCCCCATAATGTGTGCCAGTATATAAGATAGGGTCACCAGTAGATGCCCCCATAGTGTTCCCCCTTCTCCATGGTGCCCATGTGTGCTAGCATACAAGATAGGGCCCCCATAGTGCTACTCCCCCTCTATAGTGCCCCCCATGTCTGCCAATATATAAGATAGAGCCCCAGAAGATGCCTCCATAGTGCTCCTCTCCCCCCTTCTCCATAGTACCCCCCATGTGTGCCAGTAATTAAGATAGGGCCCCCCATAGTGCTCCTCCCCCTCCATAGTGCCCCCCATGTGTGCCAGTATATAAAATAGAAAGAAAATCCCAGCAAACGTGTCTTCAATCAAGTGTTGTTTTATTTCATCAGATCAATCCTGGACGTTTCGGCTAGCATGCCTTCATCAACAGGACCTGTTGATGAAGGCATGCTAGCCGAAACGTCCAGGATTGATCTGATGAAATAAAACAACACTTGATTGAAGACACGTTTGCTGGGATTTTCTTTCTATATCCGTGGAGATTTCTTCCTATTCCGTGCAACGTGCAAACTGAGTGAGTGCCGACTGTTTCTTTTGTGAGTATATAAAATAGGGCCCCAATAGTACTCCCCCCCTCCATAGTGCCCCCCATGTGTGACAGTATTTAAAATAGGGCCCCCCATAGTGCTCCTCCCCCTCCATAGTGCCCCCCATGTGTGCCAGTATATAAAATAGGGCCCCAATAGTACTCCCCCCTCCATAGTGCCCCCATGTGTGTCAATATTTAAAATAGGGCCCCCATAGTGCTCCTCCTTCTCCATAGTGCCCTCTATGTGTGCCAGTACATAAGATAGGGCCCCCAGTAGATGCCCCCATGAGTGCCAGATAGGGCCCCTAGTAAAGTGTAAATAAAAAATAAAATCACATACTTACCTCCTTGCTGCTTTCAGTGATGCGATGCAGGCCTCTTCCGGCCTGTGTCCCGCGCTGTATAGCTCAGGCGGCGTGATGACGTCGTCGTGCCGCCTGCGCCGCCCTCTGATAGGTTGCAGGCCTAGTGCCTGTAGCCTATGAGAGGACTGGGGAAGGGAGACGCCTGTGGTATGTCCGCCCCTGATGGTTAACACTCCTTTTTTCTGAGATTTCTGAGTTTGGTTATCTAATCTAAGCAAACACCTTCAATTGCTTTTCAATGGCTTTTGTTTCAAGATAATGAAATGAGTTAAGAAATTTGAGTTAAAGAGGACCTTTCATCAGAATCAAGTATGTAAACTGAATATACATACATGGAGAGCGGCGCCCAGGGATCCCCCTGCACTTACTATTATCCCCGGGCGCCGCTCCGTTCTCCGGTTATAGGCTCCGGTAAAGTCATAGTTAGGCTCCACCCATTTAAGCCTGCCGCGGTCTCCTTCTCCTATGCTGTAGCGCTGGCCAATCGCAGCGCTCAGCTCTTAGCCATGCTATGAGCTGAGCGCTGCAATTGGCCAGCGCTACAACATAGGAGAAAGAGACGCCGGCAGGCTCAAATGGGTGGAGCCTAACTATGACTTTACCGGAGCCTATAACCGGAGAACGGAGCGGCGCCCGGGGATAATAGTAAGTGCAGGGGGATCCCTGGGCGCCGCTCTCCATGTATGTATATTCAGTTTACATACTTGATTCTGATGAAAGGTCCTCTTTAACAGCGGGAGTGCTAACCATGGTACATCTGTACAACTAGCTGAACAGCTCTGCATAACATCATGTCCCTGAAACAAAGGTAGATCTCTCACCAGATATGCTTATATAAGGATGGTGGAGTTTAAGAAGGAGATATGCAAAAGGACAGCTCTGCTAATGTGTCCTGGAGACTGGAGATTTCTCTTTCCCAGGATGCTTTTCACTACCACAATGCAGTAGTCTTTGTAACATAAAAACAAAGTGTAATACAACTTAACACCGCTAGATGGTGCTATAACCACACTAACCACTTAAGAAACACAATGACTGGCAGAATGAACTAGAATCATTTTCTAACCCTGCTGGGCAGAACAACGCCCTTAGGTTGAAGCAAAAATCAAACTGGTTAGTTGGCACAGTGCAGGAGCTGACTGGAAACTTAGGGTACTTTCACACTTGCGTTAAACTTTTCCGGTATTGAGTTCCGTCCTAGGGGCTCAATACCAGAAAAGAACTGATCAGTTTTATCCTAATGCATTCTGGATGGAGAGCAATCCGTTCAGGATGCATCAGGATGTCTTCAGTTCAGTCACAGTACGGTTTTTGGACGGAGAAAATACTGCAGCATGCTGCGGCATTTTCTCCGTCCAAAATTCCGGAACACTTGCATGCGCAGACCTTTAAAAATGTGAAAAAGATAAATACCGGATCCGTTTTTCTGGATGACACCCGGAGAGACGGATCCAATATTGCAATACATTTGTGAGACGGATCCGCAAAATGGTATCCGTTTGCATACAGATTGCCGGAACTGCCTGCCAGAATCCAGCAACGCAAGTGTGAAAGTACCCTTAAACTGGCCCTGGAAAAAAACTGTGGCCTCGTGTTTTAGGTGGGTTCAAATTGACAGAAGGCAGGGACAACACACATAGGCAGGGACAACAGAAGTGGGTGGGGGCCAGCAATACCTTAGAGCAGCACAAAATATAGCCCCAGCAGAGCGAAATACAACAGTGCAGAAAAAATTACCACCCCGCCACGGTATTTAACTGTATCACCATCCTGAGGATGGCAATACAGTAGAATTCAGGAGGGCACCTGCGGCCACAGGCTAAGTGCATAAGTAAGTACTTGATGCTCCTAGCATTAATTAATGCTGAGAGGATCAGATCATTATGTACCTGGCTGGCGGCTGTGAAGAGGGCCTAGGCAACCCTTGGGCATTTTCCCTCCAGGAAACAGGACCTGTTGTTTTTCAGTTTTTGCATTTTCGTTTTATCTCCCTGCCTTCCCAGAGCCATACTGTTTTTATTTCTCCGTTAACAGTGGTATGAGGACTTGTTATTTGCAGGACAAATACTTTCTAATGGAACCATAAGGCCTCATGCACATGGCCGTGCCAATATTGCGACCTGCATACCGGTTCACTTTAATGGGTCCACAATCCGTTAGATAAAGTACAGTGCGGAACGGAGGCACGGATCGGAAGCACTATGGAGTGACTCCTTTTTGTGGTGTCCACAGACGGTGGGCAGCATGGGCATGGCTGGCGGCACATGGTCGTGTGCATGAGGACCTATATTGTATATGAAGTAGAGGGGAGCTGGAAAATTCGTGTTCACTATGTGGCAAAACTGACATGTTGCTTTATTTCTCTAGGTCAGTACGATTACAATGATACCACATTTATATAGTTTTTTCTTGTGTTTTGACACTGAAAAAAATAAAAACTTTGTAAATAAATAATTCTTTTTCTTTTTATTGCCATGTTGTAACCCTTATAACCTTTTTATATTTAGGTCTATGGAGCTGTATGAGGACCAGTGATGGACACCCACGAACACATGAGGGTTGCCATCTTAACTCACAAGTCCGGCGATGCACAGGTAAGCCCTTACCTGTGCCTGTGTGCGAGCCGGTCTGAAAACAAATGCGGTCACCGGGAGCAGGCAGTTCCGAGAACAGCCGCCGGGGGCCTTCATCGGGCTGTTCTCGGAACTGCCTGCTCCCGGTGACCGCATTTGTTTCAGACCGGCTCGCGGCACAGGTAAGGGCTTACCTTTGCATCGCCAAACTTGTGATTTAAGATGGCAGATCGCATGTGTTCGTGGGTGAACACGGCGAACTGGCCATCACTGATGAGGACTCTTTTTTTGCAGGGCAATCTGTACTTTTCAGTGATACAATTGGGAGCAAATGCATAATGAAAATACAGAGAACATGGCAACTTTAAAAGTCCTAGGCTATCACTATCAGATTGATGGTGGTCTGACATCCAGCCGATCGGCTGCAGTGGCTCCATAAATCAGACTTCTGGTGACGGAGCTACTGCAGAACAGGTGATCTTCAGTAGTGCAGGGTATTGGACCATCACGTGTAAAGGAGTGGACAACAATTTTACAAGTAATGTAACCCTTGTTACCCCGCCATTAACTGATAGGAGCTGCACTGTCTTTGGAGGACCAGCCTGTTTCGTGCATTAAAGGGGTTTTCCGGGATTACTATGGTATTTAACAGATATGGACAGATAGCTCCTCCCACCTAGCTACTTACATAGACACTCCCTTATCACAGTCACACCCAAGGACATAAAATCACAGGAAATAAAGAACTGCATGGACACAGTCATGTGACCACAGCCCAGAACGAAAGATAGGAGCAATAAAGGTAAAAGAAATACATTACTAATTTACAGCTAGCTTTACCCTTTAAGATGGCCGTACACAGACAAGCATAGGTTGTAATTGTGTAATGTCTTATATCCTCCTGTAGGGGTGACTCATGGTATTGGAAAAAAGTTTGAATTTATAAAAAAATATAAAAGCCACCTGAACCCCCTGTTGTTTCTATTGTCACCACTGTTTGCTGGTGGGTGGTCCAGCATCACATCACATGACCACAGCAGCCAATCACTAGCTGTCTTGGTGACGCATTGAACATTGTTACTAGTGTTGAGCGAAGCGCGCTTCGGATCAAAAGTCGCTTTGTTCAAAACTTTAAATGCTGTACGGAGACCCGTCTCCATACAGCATTCAAATGTATGGTTCGCGGAGGTGAAATTCGTAAAGTCTGAAGTCTCACCAGACTTAATTGAATAACTTTGGCATTCGATTATTCAACTTTAAAACCATTTAAAACTGGGATCCGAAGTCGGTACCTTGGTACTGAAGCCGATTTCGAATTGCAGTTTTAAAATTGCAGTTTTAAAAAGTTTAAGAATCGAATGCCGAAGTTCTCCATCAAAGTCTCGTGAGACTTTGGACTTTATGAATTTCACCTCCACAAAGCCCATACATTTTGAAGGTATTGCATTTAATCAAAGTTTTGAACGAAGCGACTTTGGATCTCTGATCAGACTCATCACTAATTGTGACACTGAGGTGGACAACATGTTATGGCACAGTGCAAATAAGATTCCTTTAACAGGTTAGTGATGGCCCATACATGTTTTTACAGCAAACCTACACATATAGCTTTTTATGGAGATGGAAGTTTAGCCCAGTATGGGTGTCCTGTGCCAGTTAGAGTGGGTCCCCAGCTAGTGACAGTTGGGCACTTGCTCTAACGGGCAGAATCGAAGAAACCTCAGATCTAGGCTTTTCAACCTCTTAAATTCCTCCCACATATTTGGTATCGTCACATTAGCCATGATCCTAAAACGCCCAAATTGCTGTTTTTTGCTTCTATGCCATACAAAAAATGGAATAAGGGAGCCTTCACACACTGCAGATTTTGTTGCAGTTTCCACAACTGAAAATCAGTTCCATTCATCTGAATGGGGCAACAAGAACCTGAAAGCCCGAATCAGGTGAACGGAAAAAGATTTTCAGCTGCAGAAAACTCTGCAACAAGTTCAGCAGAGTGTGCGTGCACCCTAAAAGGCAATCAAAATGCCTTATTTACCTCAAAAGAGTAACAATGATGACTACACGTCGTCCCACAAAAAATCAAGTCCTTACACATAGAAAGAAAAATAAAAAAGTTATGGGTCTGTGCGGTGCTGGCAGTGGATGTAGTGCTGGAAGTGGATGTAGTGCTGGTAGGAGATGTAGTGCTGGTAGGGGATGTAGTGCTGGTAGTGGATGTAGTGCTGGTAGGGGATGTAGTGCTGGTAGGGCATGTAGTGCTGGTAGTGGATGTAGTGCTGGTAGTGGATGTAGTGCTGGTAGGGGATGTAGTGCTGGTAGGGGATGTAGGGCTGGTAGTGGATGTAGGGCTGGTAGTGGATGTAGGGCTGGTAGTGGATGTAGTGCTGGTAGTGGATGTAGTGCTGGCAGTGGATGTAGTGCTGGTAGGGCATGTAGTGCTGGTAGGGGATGTAGTGCTGGTAGGGCATGTAGTGCTGGTAGGGGATGTAGTGCTGGTAGGGCATGTAGTGCTGGTAGTGGATGTAGTGCTGGTAGTGGATGTAGTGCTGGCAGTGGATGTAGGGCTGGCAGTGGATGTAGTGCTGGCAGTGGATGTAGTGCTGGCAGTGGATGTAGTGCTGGTAGGGCATGTAGTGCTGGTAGGGGATGTAGTGCTGGTAGGGCATGTAGTGCTGGTAGGGCATGTAGTGCTGGTAGTGGATGTAGTGCTGGTAGGGGATGTAGTGCTGGTAGGGCATGTAGTGCTGGTAGGGCATGTATTGCTGGTAGGGGATGTAGTGCTGGTAGGGCATGTAGTGCTGGTAGTGGATGTAGTGCTGGTAGTGGATGTAGTGCTGGTAGGGCATGTAGTGCTGGTAGGGCATGTAGTGCTGGTAGTGGATGTAGTGCTGGTAGTGGATGTAGTACTGGTAGTGGATGTAGTGCTGGTAGGGGATGTAGTGCTGGTAGGGCATGTAGTGCTGGTAGGGCATGTAGTGCTGGTAGTGGATGTAGTGCTGGTAGGGCATGTAGTGCTGGTAGGGCATGTAGTGCTGGTAGTGGATGTAGTGCTGGCAGTGGATGTAGTGCTGGTAGTGGATGTAGTGCTGGTAGTGGATGTAGTGCTGGTAGTGGATGTAGTGCTGGCAGTGGATGTAGTGCTGGTAGTGGATGTGCAGCGTACTCAAGTTGTGTTTAGAAGTGTTCTGGGTGATGTAGTGCAATAGACACTAACCTGGTACGGCTGACTCTCTGCAAAGGCAGGTGATGATGGAAATTGTTCGTGATGCCAGTGCCAAGTAAACGGTGGCACGCCGTTTGCGGATAGCAGGAATAAATGAGGGACCACGTGATGTTAAACAGAACTCCAACTTTAGTAGGTTTCATAGAGACATTTACGGAATCGCAGTTCCTTAGCATACAGTCGATTTTGCAATACGGTTGATGCAGGCAATACAGCTTGAGCAAGGTGATTACAGAGTGTTAAACACAGGACTTGCAGTACAGGAGCTTGCACTCTATTTCTGTCTGATCCTGGAATATAGCGAATTTTCTCCAAGGCCCAATAACCTAGTTCTGGCTTTATATCCTTGGCTGTAGCTTTATAAAGTACCTCCTCTGTTATTTTGAGTACCTCTTGCTTCTCTGCACTTTGCCTCTGTCTCTCTCTCAGCTTCTGGAAACTTCTGCACTGTGGTCTAGACTGCTTCTGCATATAGACATATTCAGGAGGGGAACCTTCTCTTGAGATCTGGAACCCGGTTACAGGGACTGCAATACCCTCTCCTGGTCCGCAGGCTTCAGGCCTGGACTTGTCTCTGACATAGTCTAAGCTCCAGCTTCAGACTACAGGCTGCAGCTTTAGACAGGCACTTAGACCAGACTCCTTCCTTAGACTGACTTTCCCTTCCCTGACTGGGCCTTATATAAACTAGGGCTCCCTAGCTCCCTCTAGTGACTAAGAGCTGGAATGACACCCCTAGCAGGCCTGTACATGCAAGTTTCACAGTAACAGGGAAATACATAGCATTACATTAAATGACATTTTATAAAACTGACATATACCAACTTCCCCATAATTAAGGAGGGACGACAGCACACCAAGTGACACTTTGTAGTGACGGGCATTACAGTCCCCGTACACTACATACCCCACTGCTTTAAGCTGAGTACGACCTCGTACGCCATCATGGGTCGCCCAACTGGAATCTCTACCTGAAATAGAAAAAGAGACATGCAGGCATACACTCATGTAATTCATCTGCATTTACATTTACATCAGGTCCAATTGGCAAAGGTGCAGGGCAGTGACAAGGGGCGTCGTTCTCTTCTCTCAGGATAGTGAATGGAACGGGGGCGCTGACCTGGCACAGCGTAACATCATAACCAGGATAGTCCATGACAATGAATAAGTCCATAATAGAACAGTAAAATAGATAAAACAGTATAAAAGTTCTTGGAGGCTCAAAGAACAAACATGAGTCCGTACCCAGGTTATTTTCCTATAAATCACAGAGGCTCTCATGCGGTGGAGTCCATCTCTGGGCACATTTCCTTTTAAAAGAGCAAAAATCTCAGAGGCTCAGGTTCTTTTGAGTCTGTCTCCGGGCACGGTTCCTTAATATGAAGTTGCACAATAAAAGGACAGCAAAGACAAGTGCTGTAATACCCCTGATCAACCTGAAAAGGGGGTGAAGGGTAAAAGGTGCAACAAAGGAACAGGCACAACTTGGCGTGGGGTAGCAAAAGCAGGCAGGAGATCCTGGAAACAAACTTGGCCTTGCTGACTTTGTGATTTCAGTGGTCAACACCTACCACCGAGCCGTGGATGAACTGGCAGCCGCAACAAAGGACCAGGAAACATAGGACTCCTGTCCTGGAAGGGTTAACACCATATTTCTGCGGTGAAATAAATCAAAGGCCTAGCAGGCTGATTCACTGTGGCATATCATAACCACTTGGCTCTGCTGGCAAGTACGGCCTGTAGTAGTCCTCTACAGGAGGATGGGCCCACATAACTGTATTGGGGGGCAGCTGCAAGGTGAAGGGGCCCCTAATAGGTATTGGCCCCATGGGCCTAGGGGTAAACCCTTGGGTGGACCGTACCGATCCCGGCATAATGATTGTGGGGTGGAATGGTGTGGTCACCGCCGCCTCAAGCGGTCCGGTAGGCTCTGCGCAGCTATTCACAACAACCGGGGGTCTCCTTTGTGGCACTGACGGAGCGGTGACAGCAGAAGGTGGTCTACGGGTGGTGACAGGCACCCTTACCTCGTCCTTCTTTGGCGGCGTCTGGATCCTGGCGGTCGCGATCTTGCGCAGCTCCCGCAACTTCTCTTCCAGCCGGACAATCTGCACACCGATGCTCTCTGTGTCAGAGTCGCTGTCATCTGCTGGCGCCGCCGGCGCAGGTACAGTCACCGATGGCGCGGACTCGGCCTTTGCAGGTTCTGGCGATGCGTCTGGTCTCCGACCCGTCCGGATGTTCTTAAAGGTATCTTGAAGTCCTTTTAAATTCTCCAGTTCCTGTATGGTCTTCTCCCGACGAGGCAGCTCGGGGGAAGGGTAGGGGCTCACCCATTTCTCCAACACGGTTGGCTGCCAGAAGACGTTTGGCCCAATGAAGGAGCTCCGCTCCTGAAAGGCGTGATGGGCCGGCTCTGGAGAGCGTTCAGGTTCCCGCTCGCAGCCAGAGTAGTCTTCTCCTTCTTCTGCCTCCCAGTCCTCAGGTGCTCGTTTGGGACGGGTCACGGCAGTGGCATAAGGGCCTCGCAGGCTCTCGGCAGGGGTGTACTCCACTTCCTCTCCCTCACGGAGGCTGTGCTGATAAGACGGGAGGTAGTCTCTTTTGACAGACCTTCTATTCACATATAGGTCTCTGCCAGTCAGATAGTCTTGGATAAACCCGTAGCCACGGATTTTGTCGAAGGACACCACCACTCCCTTTCTCCTTTCCAGGCGGGGTTGGGTGTTAGTGTGCTTTTCATGGATTGTTTTAGTCAATTCTTCATAAACGATTTTGGTCTTGGTATTCCGCTTTATAGCGGCCTCCCGGATCTCCGCCATTAGTGAGGACCATTTGAAAGAGGGCTGAAAGAAGTCCCTCCACGAGCCATAGTAGGGCTCTGGTTCTTTTTCCCTTGGGCGGCAGGCGGGTTTCTCCGGTCCCGGAGAGTAGGCCGGTGGAGCCTCCTCTGGCTCTACACCGATGTCAGTCATTTTTGCAATCTCAGGTGCGGACGCTGCAGCAACGCTCTGCTCAGTTTCCAACATGCTCGATCCTTCTGAGGAGAGCGATAGGGTCCCGTCAATTAAAGCAGCCAGCTCCTCCCATTGCACTGGGAGGCCGCCCCCCAGGTATTCCAGTATATGGAAGGCGGTGTCCATGCTGGCAGACATGCAAATGTCCAGATAAGCAGTGGCGCCTGACCTTGAACTCCTTCCCGCTATTTCCTCAGAAAGGCGCCAATTTTTCCCGCCTTTTCGGGATGAAGATGACGCAGCAGTAAATTCAGCAAGCCCAGCGGCCATCTTTAGCAAAAAACGCTGTCTATTCACTGACAGCAAGCAGGATGATAAAAAGTCTATAAAACCACACTTCAATGTGGCGATTTTCTTCCTCTGGGTAGCGCAACACTGCACAGCGCTTTCTGGAGATTTTAGGCACACTTTGGGTATAATTTTCAGTCCACAAAGTCCACTTTAAATAAACAGGCAATTTGTCACTTTGGTCACAGGGCAACTGTATAAGGCACAAAGTTCACGCTTCTTGCACTAGAAAGCGTGCGAATCCTGTTCGTGACGCCAAAAGAGAGGTGCAGCGTACTCAAGTTGTGTTTAGAAGTGTTCTGGGTGATGTAGTGCAATAGACACTAACCTGGTACGGCTGACTCTCTGCAAAGGCAGGTGATGATGGAAATTGTTCGTGACGCCAGTGCCAAGTAAACGGTGGCACACCGTTTGCGGATAGCAGGAATAAATGAGGGACCACGTGATGTTAAACAGAACTCCAACTTTAGTAGGTTTCATAGAGACATTTACGGAATCGCAGTTCCTTAGCATACAGTCGATTTTGCAATACGGTTGATGCAGGCAATACAGCTTGAGCAAGGTGATTACAGAGTGTTAAACACAGGACTTGCAGTACAGGAGCTTGCACTCTATTTCTGTCTGATCCTGGAATATAGCGAATTTTCTCCAAGGCCCAATAACCTAGTTCTGGCTTTATATCCTTGGCTGTAGCTTTATAAAGTACCTCCTCTGTTATTTTGAGTACCTCTTGCTTCTCTGCACTTTGCCTCTGTCTCTCTCTCAGCTTCTGGAAACTTCTGCACTGTGGTCTAGACTGCTTCTGCATATAGACATATTCAGGAGGGGAACCTTCTCTTGAGATCTGGAACCCGGTTACAGGGACTGCAATACCCTCTCCTGGTCCGCAGGCTTCAGGCCTGGACTTGTCTCTGACATAGTCTAAGCTCCAGCTTCAGACTACAGGCTGCAGCTTTAGACAGGCACTTAGACCAGACTCCTTCCTTAGACTGACTTTCCCTTCCCTGACTGGGCCTTATATAAACTAGGGCTCCCTAGCTCCCTCTAGTGACTAAGAGCTGGAATGACACCCCTAGCAGGCCTGTACATGCAAGTTTCACAGTAACAGGGAAATACATAGCATTACATTAAATGACATTTTATAAAACTGACATATACCAACTTCCCCATAATTAAGGAGGGACGACAGCACACCAAGTGACACTTTGTAGTGACGGGCATTACAGTCCCCGTACACTACAGATGTAGTGCTGGTAGGGGATGTAGTGCTGGTAGGGCATGTAGTGCTGGTAGGGCATGTAGTGCTGGTAGTGGATGTAGTGCTGGTAGTGGATGTAGTGCTGGTAGTGGATGTAGTGCTGGTAGTGGATGTAGTGCTGGTAGTGGATGTAGGGCTGGTAGTGGATGTAGTGCTGGCAGTGGATGTAGTGCTGGCAGTGGATGTAGTGCTGGTAGTGGATGTAGTGCTGGCAGTGGATGTAGTGCTGGCAGTGGATGTAGTGCTGGCAGTGGATGTAGTGCTGGCACTTAAACACTATTGCCTACTCGGCTATCTAACCACTCTTGTCCCAGACTAATAAAACGTAACTTTTACTTATTCATGTTTAAAAAAACAAAAATTATTGTGAGCTACCTATAGGGTTAAAAACACTGTACCCCATGTGGCTTACTGTATATGAAGAATCACTGGGTGTATGAGTTGGCGGGAGTGCACTAACACCGCTCAGTCATACATCATATTCCCAGTTATATAAACAGGTTCAAAACATGCCTGATAGCTGCTTGGCCCCCATGTCTGGGGAATAGCACACCAAGGTTGAATGTACTTTGAAGTAACATATATTGTGGTATCAGGCACACAAAAGCACTGTAAGATCACAATAGGGTCAGCAAATTAAAAAACCTAAAATCCGCCCCCCAACATGTTTCGCCAGCTAATCTGGCTTCATCAGGGGTGTCGGGCAGACTTGAGTATCTGACGCTGGTGGAGGGATTTAACCTCTCAACTTTCATTTCCTGTGCGGGTAATGCACCAATCCGCAAGCTGTTTGGATCATGTTCGTTACTTTTAACCTATCATTGTACACATTGTTGCAAAGACAGGTTTTGTGGCGTCACTTAGGAGGAGGGACCAGGATGACCCGATGTGCAGAACGGACCGCCGCACACACTTACCTTTCCTGCAGGTCCCATATATATCGTTCTGCGCATGCGTTGAAACTTAGGCAGTAGTAAACAACACACTTCTATGCGCTGTGCCGTTCCCCGCATTGACCTCTCTTCGGATTGTACTGATTTCCTGCGCATGCGCAAGGACTTGGGAAGGGAGAGGCACAATATTCCTTAAATGCCTCTATCCTCATAGCTACATTTACGCAAATCATAAGAGACCAGAGAGAGAGATATAAATAGCAAGCCTATACTCTGCCTCTGTGTGTCATTACTAGTTGTTGGTGCGCATACTAACGAATCTGAGAGGGAACTTGGGCTAAATAGGGTACTACAGCTGCTCAGATACTACATTCCTATTGCCACAACATCATATCTATTTGCATTCAAAAGGCAGGGACAAAGATGTACCCTACCACAGATATTTATATTATTAATGCACATATATATATATTGCAAATACTGCTAATTTACCAGTATAAAAGATCCTGCGGATTATACACCCTCCCACACTCCTTATCCTATAGTGATGGTTATTCCACTGCTACTTTTAGTTATGTTGTTTTTCTAACATCCTGAAAATCAACAGTGACCTCCATATATTATGAGGTTTATTGGCTATATAACTGGTAGCTCCTATTATCACTATTGTCAGACCATTGATGTGAGAAGGCATTAGCCCATCTGGGAATGACTATATCCAGCTCTATTTCCCACTTCACACAGGGGAGGAATTGTATATTACACGTAAGTTTAGTATCCAATTTTGGAACTATTATTATCGGATTTAATAAACCAGCGTCTGTATCTGCTCACATAAACGTCTATTCATTTCAAAAAGATATAGTATTGTGTTCTGCCCTCATTTTACAAAAAAGATGTATAGGTGAAGCCTTCGTTTAAGCCATTTGGGCTAAGGCTATTCAGGCGGTAAATCCACCTTGTTTCTTCTTTTAGCAGGATTTGATCTATATTCCCCCTCCTTGGCCCCAAAGTCCTTTTACAGACACCCCAAAACTTTAGGGATTTTGGGTCACCATTGTGAAAAGTTCTGACATGTCGTGATATTGCTGTGTCAGACTTAGTATTGATGCTACTTATGTGTTGGCAAATTCGTCGTCGGAATTCTTGGGATGTTTTGCCCACATACAATTTGGGACACGGACATTGTGCAATGTAGATAAGATAATGCCTATTGTTTGACAATTAATAAATTCCCTAATCTCGTATTTTCTGTCATCCAGGGGGTTCGTAAAAATCTTAAGTTTTTGTATATATGGGCAGAAACTGCATCTACCACATGGGTAGGTTCCCACTGTACTGGACTTAAGCCAGGTGGTTTTTGGTGGATCCGTGCTATGGAAACTTTGCACTAAAAAGTCCTTTAGATTTTTACCCCTCCGATACGTAATCTTAGGTTTGGATGACACAACCTCCTTTAAATCATTATCACTACTTAGCACATGCCAGTGTTTATAGACTACAAACACTGATTAGGGAGGTCAAACCGTGGTAAAGGTCTGCGCTCCAGATTACCAGAGGTAAGGCATGATTCAGGAGGTGGGTAATCTAAAATTTAACATTTATTGATAATGCAGATAAAATAATTCCAAAATAAAGAGTGCAATAACAGACCTTGGGATAGAACAGATGAATAAACACTGGCGGACAGCCTATGTGTCCATCCCAATTGAAAAATACATGTAAACACTAAAAATAGTGCACGGCGGCACCAGAAACCAGTTGTCCTACCGGTACCGTGAGACAGGAAACGGGACGTTCACCCTTGACAATGCTCAATAGCAGCTTCTCCATAGAAGTTGAAAAAAATGAAAAAGACAATGTCAGGCAGTGATACACAGAGTGCAGGGTCCCTGTATACGCCCTATGGCTGACTAGCGAACATGACCCTAATTCTAAGATATGGGTAGCAGCCTCACCACAGGGCACTCGTCCTTACAAGGACGACCCCGTCCGGAACCTGTCCCTGAAGATAAGACTAGAAGTCCCTAAAAGGATCTAGAAAAAAAGCTCCCTACACGCATGTTTCACTGCCTGCAAACAGATGTGTATATACCGCAGGTAGTTCATCAGGGGAGATAGAGAAAAGAACACCAGGGACAAGTATAAGATTAAACATGACTTGGGAATCAATGCAGTAGCATCGTTTCTCTCTACCAAAGGCACACAATTTCACGCGCACAATAAGTTAATACTCACACTCTTACGTTTTCTCCTCACACGTAATTATTTTTTGTTTAATGGGCATTTTTATTTACAGTTAGTTGGGACTGCTATGGGGAGTAAATGTGCACCAAATTTTGCAAATTTATTTTTAGGCTGGTGGGAGGACACTTTAGTTTTCACAGATGAGTTTACACAGTACACCAAGCACATTATTTTTTGGGGTCGTTATATCGACGATGTTCTGATTCTGTGGGATGGCACAACAACACTGTTTCACAATTTTGTTGCCAGCCTTAATCAAAATGATGTAGGTATGAAATTTACCTCAGAAATTCATCAGAATACGCTGACTTTTCTTGACCTTAGAATCTCTTTGGAATCTGGCGGCCGCATCAGGACAGAGGTCTACCGAAAACCAACCTCAACTAACACCATCTTACATTGGCAGAGCTACCATCCCCTACCTCTAAAAAGAGGAATTCCCACAGGCCAATATTTACGTACTCGCCGAAACTGTTCGGATGATGTGGGTTTTGCTCGTGAATGCAATACCCTTTTGGACCGTTTTCACCAACGAGGGTACCCAAAAAAGACCCTACATAAAGCGTTTAGTAGGGCTAAGAGTACCAATAGAGTAGATCTCCTAGCAAATAAACAAATGACGGTTGAGATGTCACCAATAAGATGCATTGGTACGTTTGATGCACAACACCGGAAGGTTTTCCAAATTTTGGGTAAACACTGGCATGTTTATTGATAATGCAGATAAAATAATTCCAAAATAAAGAGTGCAATAACAGACCTTGGGATAGAACAGATGAATAAACACTGGCGGACAGCCTATGTGTCCATCCCAATTGAAAAATACATGTAAACACTAAAAATAGTGCACGGCGGCACCAGAAACCAGTTGTCCTACCGGTACCGTGAGACAGGAAACGGGACGTTCACCCTTGACAATGCTCAATAGCAGCTTCTCCATAGAAGTTGAAAAAAATGAAAAAGACAATGTCAGGCAGTGATACACAGAGTGCAGGGTCCCTGTATACGCCCTATGGCTGACTAGCGAACATGACCCTAATTCTAAGATATGGGTAGCAGCCTCACCACAGGGCACTCGTCCTTACAAGGACGACCCCGTCCGGAACCTGTCCCTGAAGATAAGACTAGAAGTCCCTAAAAGGATCTAGAAAAAAAGCTCCCTACACGCATGTTTCACTGCCTGCAAACAGATGTGTATATACCGCAGGTAGTTCATCAGGGGAGATAGAGAAAAGAACACCAGGGACAAGTATAAGATAAACACTAAATCCCTAGAGACCAGCCTGAACAAATTCGTCAGCCAGTGATGGAGGTTTGCCCAGATGGTGGACAAATCCTGGGGCGGTCTCTATAGATGGAGAGACTGTGGATATGCAGCTAAATAATATGTAGTGAGCTACAACTGGGACGCCAACTATACTGGCGTGCCAGACACTTTTAAATAGTTTACCTACTTGCCGCCTTCGCCGCCCACACTATGGTCAGGCCAATGGGCGCATCCGTGCGCTTGCACGTCATCGCCGCGCATGCGCCCATCGCGGAGACGGAAGCGAGGCTTGAAGCGCACAGAAGTGCTATGGATGTCAGCTACTTCCTGCGCATGCGCGGCATCGCCAGATCTCGCGATGCCGCGGCTGCCAGCTGAGTTAGCCGCAGCGATACAGATAGGTAAGAATAATGGTCCTACCTGTAATCACTATTGGGTAACAGGGCGATCGGAACTCACCCCGCTCCCAAAGTGCAACGGTCCCCAATCGGACCATCAGAAAATACACAGTATTTGGGCAACCGGTCATATAGACCAGAATAAGACATCTGGACAATGACAGGCACCGACATATCGATGTGGTGGCCAGTAAATCGGACAAATTATAAAGCATTGTATTCAATACATAGGAGGAATAATCAAATGTGTTAGGAACACCTAAGACATAGTATATACACACATGCAACCTCCATGCCAAATCAGTGTATAGACATAAATTGGCTAAATGGGCCTGAGTGAACGCCGAAACCGTCTGTATAGAGCTAGACCCATCTAGTCCCATCATAGGAAGCAGCTGAAATTCAACTGTTCATTCAGGCCCATCGGTACAACTGTGCGTAAGAGGAAAATCCAGCGGGCTTCTCGCTGTAATATGATTTTATCCCAGTCTCCTCCACGTTTTGGGGGGGAGACTGCCTCAATACCACAAACTTTGATAACCCGCGGATCGCCTTGGTGGAAATCACACACATGACGGGCCACAGCCGTGTCCCGTCCTTTTTCTATATCAAGGAGATGCTCTCCGATTCGCCTTCGCAGCTCGCGCTTGGTCTTGCCAATGTATTCTTTATTACAAATACACGTGATCTTATATATCACGCCTGCGGTTCTGCAAGAGATAAAATCTCTGATATCAAAGGTCCGTTTGAGATTGTTACTAAATTATTCGTGGATTCGCTCAACATAAACTCTATCGGTCTCCTCTTACGCACAGTTGTACCGATGGGCCTGAATGAACAGTTGAATTTCAGCTGCTTCCTATGATGGGACTAGATGGGTCTAGCTCTATACAGACGGTTTCGGCGTTCACTCAGGCCCATTTAGCCAATTTATGTCTATACACTGATTTGGCATGGAGGTTGCATGTGTGTATATACTATGTCTTAGGTGTTCCTAACACATTTGATTATTCCTCCTATGTATTGAATACAATGCTTTATAATTTGTCCGATTTACTGGCCACCACATCGATATGTCGGTGCCTGTCATTGTCCAGATGTCTTATTCTGGTCTATATGACCGGTTGCCCAAATACTGTGTATTTTCTGATGGTCCGATTGGGGACCGTTGCACTTTGGGAGCGGGGTGAGTTCCGATCGCCCTGTTACCCAATAGTGATTACAGGTAGGACCATTATTCTTACCTATCTGTATCGCTGCGGCTAACTCAGCTGGCAGCCGCGGCATCGCGAGATCTGGCGATGCCGCGCATGCGCAGGAAGTAGCTGACATCCATAGCACTTCTGTGCGCTTCAAGCCTCGCTTCCGTCTCCGCGATGGGCGCATGCGCGGCGATGACGTGCAAGCGCACGGATGCGCCCATTGGCCTGACCATAGTGTGGGCGGCGAAGGCGGCAAGTAGGTAAACTATTTAAAAGTGTCTGGCACGCCAGTATAGTTGGCGTCCCAGTTGTAGCTCACTACATATTATTTAGCTGCATATCCACAGTCTCTCCATCTATAGAGACCGCCCCAGGATTTGTCCACCATCTGGGCAAACCTCCATCACTGGCTGACGAATTTGTTCAGGCTGGTCTCTAGGGATTTAGTGTTTATCTTATACTTGTCCCTGGTGTTCTTTTCTCTATCTCCCCTGATGAACTACCTGCGGTATATACACATCTGTTTGCAGGCAGTGAAACATGCGTGTAGGGAGCTTTTTTTCTAGATCCTTTTAGGGACTTCTAGTCTTATCTTCAGGGACAGGTTCCGGACGGGGTCGTCCTTGTAAGGACGAGTGCCCTGTGGTGAGGCTGCTACCCATATCTTAGAATTAGGGTCATGTTCGCTAGTCAGCCATAGGGCGTATACAGGGACCCTGCACTCTGTGTATCACTGCCTGACATTGTCTTTTTCATTTTTTTCAACTTCTATGGAGAAGCTGCTATTGAGCATTGTCAAGGGTGAACGTCCCGTTTCCTGTCTCACGGTACCGGTAGGACAACTGGTTTCTGGTGCCGCCGTGCACTATTTTTAGTGTTTACATGTATTTTTCAATTGGGATGGACACATAGGCTGTCCGCCAGTGTTTATTCATCTGTTCTATCCCAAGGTCTGTTATTGCACTCTTTATTTTGGAATTATTTTATCTGCATTATCAATAAACATGCCAGTGTTTACCCAAAATTTGGAAAACCTTCCGGTGTTGTGCATCAAACGTACCAATGCATCTTATTGGTGACATCTCAACCGTCATTTGTTTATTTGCTAGGAGATCTACTCTATTGGTACTCTTAGCCCTACTAAACGCTTTATGTAGGGTCTTTTTTGGGTACCCTCGTTGGTGAAAACGGTCCAAAAGGGTATTGCATTCACGAGCAAAACCCACATCATCCGAACAGTTTCGGCGAGTACGTAAATATTGGCCTGTGGGAATTCCTCTTTTTAGAGGTAGGGGATGGTAGCTCTGCCAATGTAAGATGGTGTTAGTTGAGGTTGGTTTTCGGTAGACCTCTGTCCTGATGCGGCCGCCAGATTCCAAAGAGATTCTAAGGTCAAGAAAAGTCAGCGTATTCTGATGAATTTCTGAGGTAAATTTCATACCTACATCATTTTGATTAAGGCTGGCAACAAAATTGTGAAACAGTGTTGTTGTGCCATCCCACAGAATCAGAACATCGTCGATATAACGACCCCAAAAAATAATGTGCTTGGTGTACTGTGTAAACTCATCTGTGAAAACTAAAGTGTCCTCCCACCAGCCTAAAAATAAATTTGCAAAATTTGGTGCACATTTACTCCCCATAGCAGTCCCAACTAACTGTAAATAAAAATGCCCATTAAACAAAAAATAATTACGTGTGAGGAGAAAACGTAAGAGTGTGAGTATTAACTTATTGTGCGCGTGAAATTGTGTGCCTTTGGTAGAGAGAAACGATGCTACTGCATTGATTCCCAAGTCATGTTTAATGTTAGTGTATAGAGCTTCAATGTCCAAGCTAGCAAGTTGGGTATGTTCTGTGACCTGAATTTCCTGTAATCTGGCGACCGCATCCTTTGTGTCTCTGACATAAGACGGTAAAGAGGGAACAAACGGCGAGATGAATTTATCCACATATTCACTGATATTTTCCATAAGGCTGTTATTACCCGAAATAATCGGTCTCCCTGGTATCGGATATCTCTGTTTATGGATCTTGGGAATCGCATATATGGTTGCTATAGTTGGTCGCAAATTTAAGAGAAATTTGTACTCATCCTTAGAGATGAGGTTGTCATTTTTTGCCACCCCTAATATCACCTTCAGTTCCTCTACATATTTTACCGTAGGGTTTGAGTCTAATTTTTTATATGTCCGTATGTCCTTCAACAAATCCATCACCATACTTTCATACATTTTTCTTCCCATAGCCACGATGTTTCCACCCTTATCGGACGATTTAAGTACTAGATCTGAATTTCCCATCAGTTCTCTCAGGGCTAATTTTTCTTCTGGTTCTAGATTATCATTGCCCAGGGACCATGAGGTTTGGTCACTAAATTGACAAACGTTTCAATATTTCCATATTGGGAAAAAGGGGGGGTAAACTTAGAACGTGGTTTCAACGTTGAGAAGGGGGGGTCAATCTTTTCCTCATTTGTTTGATTGTTACAATCCAGGGATTCCAAAATCTCTATGGCTGCCTTTTCCCTTTCTTGTAAAACTCTGCAATCTCGCTCCTGCTGTTTGTGTGTCTTATGCAAAGCCAGTTTCCTGGCAAACAGGTTCACATCTTTCACCCAGTTGAAACATTCAAAATTGGGTGTCGGAGTGAAGGAAAAACCCTTTCTAAGTAATTTAAAATGTCTCTCCTCAAAATTGAAATCCGAAAGGTTTACAATCTGGAAACTGTTTGTGCTGTTTAAGTTCTGGGGCTGTATGCCCATTTGTCCCTGTCCCTCAACAGCACACCCTGGGCTAAAAAAGAAGAAGAGGAAGGTGTCAGTTCCATCATAGGGTTTGTTGTGGTGGCTATATTGGCTCCTGACGCAGAGGATATAGATAATGAGGCAGAGGGTAGTGATTGTCCCCCCGTTGTTCCTATCATCATGTTGCTCACTGACTGCAGCACTTTTGTTGGATATACAGAGTCTGCCTCTCCAATTCTTGATGGATTCACCCATCCTAGATTGTCACTACCTGCTTGTGACACTATTTGGGGTGCAGAGGCTTTTCTTTGTGGAAAAGGAGGCCGGTATTTGTTTTTGCATTTAGTGCCTGGTTGTTTATTATAGTTGGGTCTAGATATGATGTCCTCTGGCCCTGAAATATCTGATTCAGAGATGTCACTATTAGATGTCTGTGTATTGCCCTGTTTAGTTCTATTTTTGTTATTATAAGGCTGGAAATTCCTGCTTCTTATTGAATACACTTGACCTGTATCAAAGTCACGCCTATCTCTGATATATTTTCGGTGTTTCCTTTCCTTTATTTCGGTCTGCAACCTTTCAATGTTTATTTGTAGCCTCTTCTCATGTGTAGAGAAGTCAGCTACTGCTTTAAAGCCCTGTATTTGTGCTATTTCTTGTTCTAGCCGTGTGCCTACCTTACCAAGTACACTTTTTTCATAGTTTAGGAGGTATTGCTAACCTATGAAAGAAAATATCATCTATCCAGATGGGGGAGGCACACAACGGAAATAAAACTATCGGGAGTATAATCATTTTAATCAGGGCTATTCTATCCGTCTGTGCCCGTATCAGCTTCCGCCAAGCACAAATTTTGTCTCTGACTTTATTCAGGACCGGGGCCAAATTAAGATCATAAAACCTATTTATAGGGAGCCCAATCTTAACCCCCAAATAATCTAAAGTGTCATTGGGGACCAAAACACGAACTCGCCTCCCCTCGTCTACAGCCTTGCGGTTCAGCGGAAGGAGCGATGATTTCGACCAGTTAATTCTATAGCCTGATAGTTTACCAAAATCTTCTATTACCTCTATGACATACGGGAGAATTTTCCACCCCTGGTCCAAGAACAGAATCACGTCATCGGCATATAGACTTATTTTATCGCCCGCGCCCGCAACTCCAAAGCCGTCTATACGTCTGTCTAAGCGAATCCGAGAAGCCAACGGTTCAATAAAGAGAGCAAAGAGGAGAGGGGACAGGGGGCAACCCTGTCGCATCCCTCTCTGCATCATAACGGGGGAGGATCTAATACCATTGACACTAATACATGCAACAGGATGTGCATATAGCATTTGAGTCATTTCCAGAAAGGGCTTCCCAATGCCAAAATGGGACATTGTAGCCCACAAAAAAGGCCACTCCATCCTGTCGAACGCCTTTGCGGCGTCTAAAGACAGAATGGAGTGGTCTATACTACCCCCAACAGACAGATTCAGATAAACCCTATATAGACTCATCTGTATCTGTCGTCCCGGAATAAAGCCCGTCTGATTGGGGTGTACCAAACCCGCTATAACCCTCTTTAGACGGTTAGACAAGATTTTGGCAAAAATCTTATAATCCGTATTCAGGAGTGATATGGGTCTATATGATCCCATATCACACGGATCTTTGTCCTTTTTCAAGACCAAGATAATCACTGCTTCCCCAAATGATGGAGGTAACGCACCGCATTCGCAAGATTCATTCAGGACTAGAAGCAGAATCGGCAAGAGTGCGCTAGCGTGAAACCTATATAGATCAAACGGCAATCCATCTGGTCCAGGGGCTGATTTATATTTTAGAGAGGAAAGAGTCGCCTGGAGTTCCTCTAAAAGGATGGGGGAGTCCAAACGCTCTCTATCTTGAGAGCATAACTGGGGGAGCTCTAATTTTTGAAGATATTGATCCATAACAGTGCGACTAAACATAGACTCAGATTTATAAAGGGTAGAGTAATATCTCGCAAATTCCTCCCTTATCTCCTCTGCAGAGTCCACACCAGCCCCCTGTAAATTCCTAATTTCTCTTATACAGGTAGACTCCCTCTGGTTGGCCACCAAACGAACCAGAAACCTACCCGTTTTACCAGATTCGCAGAAACGATTCTGGCCTTGAAATAGGAGCTTATGTTGTGCTTTTTATATAGTAGCGTCTTGAGCTGTAGATTGGCCTCTTTTAACTCTTTAATAGATTGCTCCGTATAGGAGTCATTTAGTGCAGCGCGTAAACTCCTTATTAAGTGTGTCAATTGTTGTTCACTGCGCCGTGCTTCCGTTCTGAACCTATTAATTTTACTAAAGTATAAGCCCCTTATATAAGCCTTCAAGGCGTCCCATACATAGTGAATATGTGTCGATCCTACATTAAGGTCCCAAAATTCCTGAATATCTTGGTCTATTCGGGATTGCTCCCCTATCACATCAAACCAGTGCGGGTTCAGTTTAAAAGTTCTACCTGTATTTGGAGCCTCCTTAAACACAACAAGAACTGGGGAGTGATCCGAGATTCCGTGAGGTTCATATCTGTAACAGTACAGCCTGGATCACAGCGGCTCCCTGTGACGATACGCTGACTTGCGCTCCAGCGTGGAACGCACCGGCCGTCTGCGATGATACGCTGGCTTGCGTTTCAGCGTGGAACGCAGTGACCGCCTGTGTTGTTACGCTGGCTTGCGCTCCAGCGTGGAACGCAGTGGCTGCTGGGCCCTCCTGTGACTCCGCCCACTTACCGTCCGGCCCTTAAATAGAAGACAGGTGCTAAGCAGGGTGTTCCACTAATGGAGTGCGCACCCTGCTAGCTCCACTGCATCTGAGGACTCTGTCCACATATCCAGACCTGGATCCCTAACAACAGCGTGAAGGACTGTCTACCTTCTTGCCACTGGCTTCCCCACTGCTGGCTTCCTAGCCAGGACCAACTAACCGCAAGTATATGCCTGTTACCTGCTCTGATTAATGCCCTGGAACTCTGAGTGGGGTGGTTCCTGACTGGTGTGAGACGATACTCCCAAACCAACTCTGAACCTACTGCATACTATATACTAAACTGTGGACATGCTGTACTAGCTCTGAGCCTGCTGCCTACTATATACTAAACTGTGGACATGCTCTGAACCTACTGCATACTATATACTAAACTGTGGACATGTTATACTAACTCTGAACCTACTGCATACTATATACTAAACTGTGGACATGTTCTGAACCTACTGCATACTATATACTAAACTGTGGACATGCTATACTAACTCTGAACCTACTGCATACTATATACTAAACTGTGGACATGCTATACTAACTCTGAACCTACTGCATACTATATACTAAACTGTGGACATGCTATACTAACTCTGAACCTACTGCATACTATATACTAAACTGTGGACATGTTCTGAACCTACTGCATACTATATACTAATCTGTGGACATGCTCTGAACCTATGGCATACAATATACTAAACTGAGGACCTGCTATATACTAACCCTGAACCTATTGCATACTAGATACTAACTCTGAACTGTGCACAAGCTTATACTAACTTGTGACTCCTGTAATACTGGGAGACCTTCCTCTCCAGCAGTATTACTAAATAGATGGATAGCGGTAAATGATTTTGTTACCCCAAACTCTCCGCCCAAGACTGAGAGAGACGCCTGGGGTACATACTGAGTAACCGCGAATCCCACAGCCAAGAACAAGGGCAGTGGGATAATAGTGCATGTCCATTGCTTCCGCAGTTGAGATCCTAACTGATCAACTAAGTGCGTTACAATATCTCATTCTCAGGACTCGACCGCACAGATCACGACTTGCGAACGCCAAATCTATACGGGACATTGACCCGAATGACTGGCTAAAGCATGAAAAATTTTTTTTATTGCCATATAGGTGGCGCCAGATATCGACCAGCGCCAGCTCCTGGCATATAGTAGTCAAGGGGGATCCCGCGCGGCCGCGCCCGGAGACCGACGAGAACCGGTCCAACTCAGGATCCGGTACTGCATTGAAATCACCTGCCACTAAAAGCGCACATTGATTTTTTGTAGATATATATTGCACTAGCAGTGCAAGCACCGTTGCATTAAATGGAGGGGGAATATAAATAAAAGCAAGTATGACCTCCTGCCCTTTCCAATACCCATGGAGAAATACAAATCTACCCTCTTTATCAATCAAATTATCTAGCGGTTGGTACTCCATCCCGTGATGAATATATACACTAATCCCTCTTGCGTAGGAAGAGTAGCAAGCGTGGTACTCAAGAGATGCCCATTTCCTTTTCAATGTGTAAATCCTATCTAGTGTAACATGGGTCTCTAGCAGTACCACAATCGCCGGCAGGTGGCGGACTACAAGGTCGAACACCACCGTCCTCGTCACCCTGTCTCCCAGCCCTCTCACATTCCAAAATAGAATGTTACACGGCATATCCTAAAAATAAGTGAAATTTCCAAAACCCCCTTCCTTAACGGAGAAGCACGCATATCTACACAGCGAACGACGGCAGCCAATCCCTCCCTTGAACCCCCCCCCCCCAAAAACCCCCCTATCTGGTTGACAGGGCATTTCACAATACCCATCAACCTCTCTCCTTCCACCAAACCTCCCCCCCGCCACCTCCCCTCATTAACCTCCCACCATTCGCTGTGAATTTTCAGTTAACAGTTGTTGCCACCCTTTGATGAAATCAGCGTCTTCCTGATGTGTGTTAGGGACTATATTTATCATCATGCCCCTGTACACCAGCCCCTGCTGTACATAAGTTTCCAAACTAGTAACTTCCCATAGGGACCTAATGAATTGTTTGTATGTTCTATTCAATTCCTTCAAACATGTATTTATATCACACAGATTTATTGGTAGATCCTCCCTTTTAAAGACATTTGCCGCCTCAGCCGTAAAGATACTTGGGGTCAGTTTGTGGGATAGAAAACCTGCCATTAAGTGATAAGAGGAGACCTACACTATAAATGTGGGTCCAGAAATGGGCTGCTTGGCCCTATTTATTGATTACTTACTAACAAGGACCCTATCTGGGAAGGGTTTAACTTCCATCTGGATGTAGTGCTGGTAGTGGATGTAGTGCTGGTAGAGGATGTAGTGCTGGTAGAGGATGTAGTGCTGGTAGGGCATGTAGTGCTGGTAGGGCATGTAGTGCTGGTAGGGGATGTAGTGCTGGTAGTGGATGTAGTGCTGGTAGTGGATGTAGTGCTGGTAGGGGATGTAGTGCTGGTAGGGGATGTAGTGCTGGTAGTGGATGTAGTGCTGGTAGAGGATGTAGTGCTGGTAGAGGATGTAGTGCTGGTAGGGCATGTAGGGCATGTAGTGCTGGTAGGGGATGTAGTGCTGGTAGTGGATGTAGTGCTGGTAGTGGATGTAGTGCTGGTAGTGGATGTAGTGCTGGCAGTGGATGTAGTGCTGGCAGTGGATGTAGTGCTGGCAGTGGATGTAGTGCTGGCAGTGGATGTAGTGCTGGTAGGGCATGTAGTGCTGGCAGTGGATGTAGTGCTGGTAGGGCATGTAGTGCTGGTAGAGGATGTAGTGCTGGTAGAGGATGTAGTGCTGGTAGAGGATGTAGTGCTGGTAGAGGATGTAGTGCTGGTAGAGGATGTAGTGCTGGCAGTGGATGTAGTGCTGGTAGAGGATGTAGTGCTGGTAGAGGATGTAGTGCTGGTAGAGGATGTAGTGCTGGTAGAGGATGTAGTGCTGGTAGAGGATGTAGTGCTGGTAGAGGATGTAGTGCTGGCAGTGGATGTAGTGCTGGTAGGGCATGTAGTGCTGGTAGAGGATGTAGTGCTGGTAGTGGATGTAGTGCTGGTAGAGGATGTAGTGCTGGTAGAGGATGTAGTGCTGGTAGAGGATGTAGTGCTGGTAGGAGATGTAGTGCTGGTAGTGCTGGTAGTGGATGTAGTGCTGGTAGTGGATGTAGTGCTGGTAGGGGATGTAGTGCTGGTAGGGGATGTAGTGCTGGTAGTGGATGTAGTGCTGGTAGTGGATGTAGTGGATGTAGTGCTGGTAGGGGATGTAGTGCTGGTAGGGGATGTAGTGCTGGTAGGGGATGTAGTGCTGGTAGGAGATGTAGTGCTGGTAGTGCTGGTAGTGGATGTAGTGCTGGTAGTGGATGTAGTGCTGGTAGGGGATGTAGTGCTGGTAGGGGATGTAGTGCTGGTAGTGGATGTAGTGCTGGTAGTGGATGTAGTGGATGTAGTGCTGGTAGGGGATGTAGTGCTGGTAGGGGATGTAGTGCTGGTAGGGGATGTAGTGCTGGTAGGGGATGTAGTGCTGGCAGTGGATGTAGTGCTGGCAGTGGATGTAGGGCTGGCAGTGGATGTAGGGCTGGCAGTGGATGTAGTGCTGGCAGTGGATGTAGTGCTGGTAGTGGATGTAGTGCTGGTAGTGGATGTAGTGCTGGTAGTGGATGTAGTGCTGGTAGGGCATGTAGTGCTGGTAGTGGATGTAGTGCTGGTAGGGCATGTAGTGCTGGCAGTGGATGTAGTGCTGGCAGTGGATGTAGTGCTGGTAGTGGATGTAGTGCTGGTAGTGGATGTAGTGCTGGTAGGGCATGTAGTGCTGGTAGGGCATGTAGTGCTGGTAGGGCATGTAGTGCTGGCAGTGGATGTAGTGCTGGTAGGGGATGTAGTGCTGGTAGGGGATGTAGTGCTGGTAGGGGATGTAGTGCTGGTAGGGGATGTAGTGCTGGCAGTGGATGTAGGGCTGGCAGTGGATGTAGGGCTGGCAGTGGATGTAGGGCTGGCAGTGGATGTAGGGCTGGCAGTGGATGTAGTGCTGGCAGTGGATGTAGTGCTGGCAGTGGATGTAGTGCTGGTAGGGGATGTAGTGCTGGTAGGGGATGTAGTGCTGGTAGGGGATGTAGTGCTGGTAGGGGATGTAGTGCTGGTAGGGGATTTAGTGCTGCTAAAATATTTTTTTAAAGGTTTGCATTCCACCAGCGGTGGCCGTGCTTGCACACTATAGTAAAAGTGTCAGCCTCTCTGGTGGCTGGAACTGCGTAAAGGCAGACATTTTTTTCCTATTAGTGTGCATCAGGGCCACTGCTGCTGGTCTGCAGGGAGGTTGTAACCATGGAAACAAAGAGCGTATAATGTGATGGAAAAATTTATGAAGCCAGCAATGGAAGCAATATGGACAATCACAATACATTAGTTAAGTGCCTTGTAGTAACTTTTTCTACATGATAAATGCCTTTTGCATTACTGGGCTATCCACCTGCCTAATGGGCGGGCTTTAACACTGCCCTTGCCTGTAAAGCGGCTAGGGCATCACTAAAGCGGCCCATCAGTGCTGGTGACGTCACTGAATACACTGCTGGCCTCAGACTAGTGGTGTGACAATATAAACAAAAAAGCCCTTGTCCTGCGCAATGCAAGGTAGAGCATCAGGTCCAAAGCTCCTATAAGGGGGCCTGCCTGGGTGAAAATGGGGACATGTCCGGGTTCAGCTCTGAACGCGGACAACCCATTTAACCCTTTAAAAAATCCAGTTACTTTATTCAAATCAGTAAAAAGTGTCCATCTGCCCACTTAGATGCCAGCTTGTAGCCACCTGTTTAGGCCAGGCTGAACTCAACTGAATTTCATATTAGACATCACCCTCTGTATGTTGGAAGCATTAGATCAGGGGCCCACAGTCATTTAACCCTTTAAATCACACTCTTTGTTGACCATAATATGCAAGTTATTTGTTGCCAAGCTGCTTTTGACTGATTTCACCTCAGGACAGTTCAGTGCAATGTATTACATTATTCAGATAAGGTCTCCTCATAATTCACTAAGAAACAAAACAAAACCAGCTTCAGCCCCGTCTACATTCTGAGGAAACGCAGCCGACGTGCCCTTCTATGCAGGGCCGTACACAGCCCAGGGATGTGACCTGACTGGCCAATCAGGAGGCGAGGCGACACGGCCAATCACGGCGCTGTTTACATCCTGTTACCGGAAGGGCTGCTCGGTTCAGGTGGGAGCCCCTGGGCAGCCGCAGGTGTCATCTCTAGTTGCTCGGTGACAGGTAGGAGACGGTAACCGGAGGGAGGGTGCGGTGACGGGGATGTATTACTATGCAGAGCTGTCATAGTGTTACACAAGGACAGAGAGCCTTGCGTGGCGGTGCTCACTTACCTGCTGGCAGGGGCCAGTTGCGGGGGTCTGACCGCATGGCTTCACAGTCATCTGTGGTCAGGTGAATGGAGCCATTTTATCAGGAGGAGTGCAGAGATGGCAGTGCCCTGTATCATATGGGTCATTGTATAGTGGCAGCCTTCTTCAGGGCTGTGCCTAGCCTCTGCACATGGACAGGGCCAGCAGCATCAACAGCTGATCTTCTGATATTGCCTCCATTTCTACCTCAGATCCTGTCAGGCGGACAGAACAAACCGGCATGCTCAGACTTGCACATTCACACAGTTGCTCTTGCTAGTCAGTGCACCTCCTAACACTCACTGCACCAGATAATCCCCAGGATCCTCCTGCGATAAAGAACAGGTAAGTATTTACCTGACAGATCCCGCTTAAGGGCTCTGTTATCCCGACGGCAGCTGTGGTGTCACCGCGATGAAGAAAGTGACTGCAGCAGCCAATCAATGGCCTTGTCGGGTGCACTGCTGAGACCAATGATTGGCTGCAGTGGTGACATGATGTCACTGCTGCAGCCAGATAAGTAGAGTCTGACCAGGAGAACCAGCGCAGTGGCGTGGGATCTGGCAGGCATGTACTTGCCTGTTCTTTGCATCAGGCCTTCTTCTAGCCACAAGTAACGTGAGACTTGCTTAGTCTCGTGCCTGTGAGGTTATAGTTCGGTTCTGCGCATACATTACTGTTTCAAAATCCAAAGCAAAACTCAATTTCGTTAATGAGGCACAAACCCAAGTTTGGCTTTGGATTTTGAAACAGTAATGTATGCGCGTAACCGAACTGTAATGTCACAGGCACGGGACTAAGAAAGTCTCATGTTACTTGTGGCGAGAAGAAGGCCTCAGTGGAGCCCATACATTTTACTGCTGTATGGAACACATATTATAAACAAAGTTTTGAAAGGAATCTGGTTCAGATAGAGCAGTCTGAACCCGATTTGCTCAACACTACTAATGACCTTTCCAGAGAATAGGTCATCAGTGTAAAAATCTCAGAAAACCCTGTTAAGCTACCCGTACAAATTCAGTGACCGTTCAGCTCTCTCTCCCGGCTCCCCCATACATGTATTCGGCTCGGTTGAGCGTGCATGTGTATTCTATGGGGAAAGCGGAGGAAACCACTGCCACACACTTCTGCTAGTAGCTCATCTCCTGGGAGAACTAAAGGATCTTGTTTCCCCTGAAATCATCTGTTGGGGAAGATGTTGGACCCCCACTGATCCGATATCAGTGACCTATACTGAGGAGTCCCAGAAAACTCCTTCAGATAAATAATCTAAAACATAAGGTATTTTTATATGGACTGCACACAGATAGTATACATGTGCTGTCCATTTTTCTCACACACTCTTTAACTTGAATGGACAAGTCTAGCCCGTAGGGATGTGCGAACCCGAACTTTACAGAACTTTTCAGCTCGGGCTGTGGGTAAAGCACTGAGCACGGGCAGAAGTGGAAGGGGGTAGGGCTGCTTTAGATGCTGACATGCTTGGAGCTAGAAAACGGCAACTGGTCTTGTTTGAAAGTTGGCATTTTAGGCCAAGACCAAAATGACAGCATTAGTCCAAGCAACAGAGGAGAAATCACTGTTAGGTCTCATGCATATGACCGTTGTTGTGGTCCGCATCCGAGCAGCATTTTTTGCGGCTCGGGTGCGGACCCATTCACTTCAATGGGGCCGCAAAAGATGCGGACAGCACTCCGTGTGCTGTCTGCATCTGTTACTCTGTTTCGTGGCCCCGCAAAAAAAATATAGCATGTCCGTTTTGCGGACAAGAATAGGCATTTCTACAATAGGCCGCCCGTTAAGGATCTGCAAAAAACTGAACGGTCGTGTGCATGAGGCTTTAGAAATAGAGTCGGGAATAGCTGGTAAAACCTGCTTTTACTTTCACTTTCAGCTGTATTCACTGCATCCCGATTTCTAACAGTGATATCTTCCCATGTAGTGTGGAAAATGCTGGTATTGTTTGAATACCCATATCTCTAGTTGCTACCAAACCAGAGATATGAGCAGCTAAAGCAGCCGACAAGCTGCAGGAGGAGAGAATAAATAGTAAAAATATATAGAAATGTGACCTCGTCAGCATACAGACCCACATAATAAAATAGTTATTTTTACCACACAGTGAACACCGTAAAAAAAATTCACGAAATAGCTTTTTTTTTATCTTCCCCCCCCTAAAAATAAAAAAATAAAAGTTGTTTAATACACTATATATACTCCAAAATGGTTCCTAAAACCCCCACAACTAATTTCGCAAAATATAAAAAAAATTGATATATTTTTTTTTTAACGTTATGACTGCTAGAACACAAAGGGGGAAAATATTAATGGTCTTCAGGACACAGGGCGTACCGATACGCCCTGATGTCCTGGTACTTAAGGACACAGGGCGTACGGGTACGTCCTGTGTATTTCCGATCACCGGCTGGCGGAACCCGGTGCCTGCTCAAATCGTTGAGCAGGCACCTTGGCTAAATGCAAGGGGGGGTCCCGTGAAACCCCCCCCCCGTGTCGGCGATCACCACAAACCGCAGGTCAATTCAGACCTGCAGTTTGCGGCTTTATCTGCGGTTTGCGGCAGCGATCGGCAGTTCCTTCGCGTCCCCATGCGGCTGTAGGGGGGACCCGATGGCATGGAAATACATTTTTTCCCCCAAAGAAATTAAAAGTTTGAAGTAAAAATAAACAAAAACGTAATTTTCCCCAAATAAAGTTAAAAAATTTTTGTAAAAAATAGGGGAAAAAAATAAGTATACATATTAGGTATTGCCGCGTCCGTATCGACCGGCTCTATAAACATATCACATGACCTAACCCCTCAGATGAACACCGTAAAAAATAAAAACTGTGCTAAATAAACAATTTTTTTCACAAAAAGTACAACAGCAAGCGATCAAAAAGGCGTTTGCCCACCAATATAGTACCAATCTAACAGTCACCTCATCCCGCAAAAAATGAGACCCTACCTAAGATAATCGCCCAAAAACTGAAAAAACTATGGCTCTCAGAATATGGAGACACTAAAACATGATTTCTTTTTTTGTTTCAAAAATGATATTATTGTGTAAAACTTGCATAAAAAAGTATACATATTAGGTATCGCCGCATCCGTATCGACCGGCTCTATAAAAATATCACATGACCTAACCCCTCAGGTGAATACCGTATAAAAATAAAAACTGTTAAAAAAAAGCCATTTTTTGTCACCTTACACCACAAAAAGTGTAATAGCAAGCGATCAAAAAGTCACACGCACCCCAAAATAATGCCAATAAAACCGTCATCTCATCCCGCAAAAATCATACCCTACCCAAGGTAATCGCCCAAAAACTGAAAAAATTATGGCTCTCAGACTATGGAAACACTAAAATATGATTTTTTTTGTTTCAAAAAAGAAATCATTGTGTGAAACTTGCATAAATAAAAAAAAGTATACATATTAGGTATCGCCGCATCCGTGACAACCTGGTCTATAAAAATATCACATGATCTAACCTGTCAGATGAATATTGTAAATAACAAAAAGTAAAAACGGTGCCAAAACAGCTATTTCTTGTTACCTTGCCTTACAAAAAGTGTAATATAGAGCAACCAAAAATCATATGTACCCTAAACTAGTACCAACAAAACTGCCACCCTATCCCGTAGTTTCTAAAATGGGGTCACTTTTTTTGAGTTTCTACTCTAGGGGTGCATCAGGGGGGCTTCAAATGGGACATGGTGTCAAAAAAACCAGTCCAGCAAAATCTGCCTTCCAAAAACCGTATGGCATTCCTTTCCTTCTGCGCCCTGCCGTGTGCTGTTTACGACCACATATGGGGTGTTTCTGTAAACTACAGAATCATGGCCATAAATATTGAGTTTGGTTTGGCTGTTAACCCTTGCTTTGTAACTGGAAAAAAATTATTAAGATGGAAAATCTGCCAAAAAAGTGAAATTTTGAAATTGTATCTCTATTTTCCATTAATTCTTGTGGAACACTTAAAGAGTTAACGACGTTTGTAAAATCTGTTTTGAATACCTTGAGGGTGTAGTTTCTAGAATGGGGTCATTTTTGGGTGGTTTCTATTATGTAAGCCTCGCAAAGTGACTTCAGACCTGAACTGGTCCCTAAAAATTGGGTTTTTGAAAATTTCTGAAAAATTTCAAGATTTGCTTCTAAACTTCTAAGCCTTGTAACATCCCCAAAAAATAAAATATCCTTCCCAAAATGATCCAAACATGAAGTAGACATATGGGGAATGTAAAGTAATAACTATTTTTGGAGGTATTACTATGTATTATAGAAGTAGAGAAATTGAAACTTGCAAATTAGCATTTTTAAAATTTTTTTTTTGTAAATTTGGTATTTTTTTTATAAATAAAAATGCATTTTTTTTTACTTCATTTTACCAGTGTCACGAAGTACAATATGTTACGAAAAAACAATATCAGAATGGCCTGGATAAGTCAAAGCGTTTTAAAGTTATCAGCACTTAAAGTGACACTGGTCAGATTTGCAAAAAATGGCCTGGTCCTTAAAGAGGACCTTTCACCATAATAAAACCTCTAAACTAACTATACAGACATGTAGAGCGGCTCCCAGGGATCTCCCTGCACTTACTGTTATGCCCGGGCGCCGCTCCGTTCGCCCGGTATAGCCTCCGGTATCTGCATAGTTAGGCTCCACCCAGGGGAACCTGACGGCATCTCTTTCTCCTATGCTGTAGCGCTGGCCAATCACAGCGCTCAGCTCATAGCCTGAGAGAAAAAAAAAACTCTCGGGCTATGAGCTGAGCGCTGCGATTGGCCAGCGCTACAGCATAGGAGAAAGAGATGTCGTCAGGTTCCCCTGGGTGGAGCCTAACTATGAAGATACCGGAGGCTATAACGGGAGAACGGAGCGGCGCCCAGGGATAACAGTAAGTGCAGGGGAATCCCTGGGCGCCGCTCTACATGGCTGTATAGTTAGTTTAGAGGTTTTATTCTGGTGAAAGGTCCTCTTTAAGGTGAAATAAGGCTGTGTCCTGAAGGGGTTAAAGGGTTTCTGTCATGGGAAAAATCGTTATGTAGCTGACTGACATTAGCGATGTGCTAATGCAGGGGTGGCCAACCTTACATACACAAACAGCCAAAAAACAACAACATATGACTACCAGGAGCCACAAGCTATACAATTACACACGAGTCACCGTATTTTTCACCCTACAAGATGCACCTAGGTTTTCACAAAGAAAAATAAGATAAAATAAATATTTTTCAACCCATCTGAGGTCTGCTAAAATATATTTTTTATTTTTCATTAGCAGAGAAAACAAAAGAAAAAATTTAATTTTCACCAGACCTCAGATCAGACTCCTAAATCAGATCCCCAATCCTAATCTGACCTACAATAAGATCCCCAAACCTCATCAGACTTCCAAATCAGACCCCCAAAATAAAAACCCCAATGCTTGGATCAGGCAACACAAATCAGACTCTCAGTGTCAGACCCTCAGTGCTCAGATCCCTCCCCCCTTCTCAGATCTGACTCCCCATGATCAGATCTGCCCCCCATGCTCAAATCTGAACCCTCATGCTCAAATCGTCCCACTCATGCTCAGATCAGACCCCCATTGTCCAGATCAGGACCCTTCCCATTAGGGATCGACCGATATTGATTTTTTAGGGCCGATACCGATATTTTGTGAACTTTCAGGCCGAACTAACTTTTAGCCCCCTTAGGGACTAGAACCCTTGTCCTATTCACCCTGATAGATCTCTATCAGGGTGAATAGGAGCTCACACTGTCCCTGCTGCTCTGTGCTTTGTGCACACAGCAGCATGGAGCTTATCATGGCAGCCAGGGCTTCAATAGCGTCCTGGCTGCCATGGTAACCGATCGGAGCCCTAGGATTACACAGCTGGGGCTCCGATCGGAGGAGCAGGGGAGAGGGGATCCTGTGGCCACTGCCACCAATGATTAATACTGGGGGGGGGGGGCGCACTGCGCCACCAATGTTTTTACTATTGGCCGGGATTGGGGTGGGGGGCGCACTGCGCCACCAATGATTAATACTGGGGGGCGCACTGAAGATAAGTCTCTCAATCATTCATATACAGGAGGCGGGAGCTGGCTGCAGAATCACATAGCCGGCTCCCGACCTCTATGAGCGGTAGCTGCGATCCGCGGCACCTGAGGAGTTAACTACCGCGGATCGCAGCTATCGCTCATAGAGGCCGGGAGCCGGCTATGTGATTCTGCAGCCAGCTCCCGCCTCTTGTATATGAATGAATGAAAGGCTTATCTTCATTGGTGGAGCGGTGGCCACAGCCCCTCCCCTCCTCTTGTCTTCTCTTCTGTCATTGGCGGCAGCGGCAGCAGCAGCACAGGGGGAGGGAGACACTGCTTCCTTCTCCCCTGTGCTGCGGAGGGAACACAGAGAGCGCTGAGAGCAGCGCGTTCTGTGTTCCCAATACGTTATCGGTATATCGGCAAAATAGATGCCGATACCGATAACGTTCAAAATCCTCAATATCGGCCGATAATATCGGCCAAACCGATAATCGGTCGATCCCTACTTCCCATGCGCGGATCAGAAACTCCCATGCTAAGATCAGACCCCCATGCTCAGTTCTATAATTAAAAATATATATCTTCCCTCCTGGTCAGGCACTGGGCTCCTGCTACTCTGCAGGTCTGACACGCTCTCCACTGTGACCTGATGAGCACAACATCAGGTCATAGTGCGTGTCTCCACGTACTACGTTCTCACACTGTGTGCATCAGGATATAGTGAAGAGTGAGCTGGAACTGCAAAGTAGCAACAGTGTCCGATCAGGAAAAGAGATCTGAGCATGGGGTGGAGAGTGAGGTGGCCTGACTGCTTCCTGGCTTCACAGCTAGAGCCTCACTTGAAGAAGCAAAGAGCCGCATGTGGCTCAAGAGCCACAGGTTGGCCACCCCTGTGCTAATGTGCTTTGTTAACCTCCTGCCTGCCGCCGTTCTCTTAAAAAACTGACTTTTATAATCTGCTAATGAAATCTCTAGGTGCTATGAGGGCGTTGCTGCAGCACCTAGAGGCTCGGTCTACTCACCTTTTTGCACGCCCACGTCCACTTGATTGACGTCCTTCTCCGTATCGTCCTCATAATCCAGCGCCTGCGCCGTCCCGTTTAGTATTCGGCGCAGTGAGTGCTCTGCTGCTGCCAGGCAGGCCTGCCGGGGAGGCCTGTGACGTAATCGGCGCAGTGAGGAAGCTGGCATCAGCCGAGTGTCCTTCACTCACTGCGCCTGCGCCGAATACTTAATGGGATTATGGCGCGGGATTATAAGGACGATGCGGAGAAGAAGGATGTCAATCAAGTGGACGTGGACGTGCCAAAAGACTAGTAGACCGAGCCTCTAGGTCAGGCATGCTCAACCTGCGGCCCTCCAGGTGTTGCAAAACTACAACTCCCAGCATGCCCAAACAGCCTACAGCAGAGAATTTTGGGAGTTGTAGTTTTACAACAGCTGGAGGGCCACAGGTTGAGCATGCCTGATTTAGGTGCTGCAGCAACGCCCTCATAGCACCTGGAGGCTTCATTAGCATATTATAAAAGTCTGTTTTTTAAGAGAACGACGGCAGGCAGGGAGTTAACAAACATACTGTTATGTACTGCTGACATTAGCACATCGCTAATGTCAATCAGCTACATAACAATTTTTCCCATGACAGAAACCCTTTAAGGCCAAAATTAATTATGTCACTAAGGGGTTAAAAATGTAATAGTGTCCCCTGAGTTGTGCGCCAACAAGATTTACTGCAGACCCACAATGAAAATCTACAATTAAAAAAGGGACATTTTTGGGAAGGTTTTTCCAATTTTAACCCCTTAAGGACTTAGGGCATATCAGTACGCCCTATTTCCCGAGTCCTTAAAGGGAACCTGTCACCAGGATTTTGTGTATAGAGCTGAGGACATGGGTTGCTATATGGCCGCTAGCACATCCGCAATACCCAGTCCCCATAGCAATATGTGCTTTTATTGTGTAAAAAAAGATTTGATACATATGCAAATTAACCTGAGATGAGTCTTGTCCCTGACTCATCTCACGTACAGGACTCATATCAGGGTAATTTGCATATGTATCAAATCGGTTTTTTTTACACAATAAAAGCACACACAGAGCTATGGGGACTGGGTATTGCGGATGTGCTAGCGGCCATCTAGCAACCCATGGCCTCAGCTCTATACGCAAAATCCCGGTGACAGGTTCCCTTTAAGGACTCAGGGCGTACCGGTACGCCCTAACTTTAAATCTCGATTGCGGCGGGGGTTAATCGCAACAGGATGTCCGCTGAAATCATTCAGCGGGCATTCTGTCACAACGCCGGGGGAGTCCCGTGACCGCAGGTCAATTCAGACCTGCGGTTTGCGACTTTTACCTTATCCGGCGGGTGGCGGTGCCATCGGGTCCCCATGCTGCTGTAGGGGGGACCCGATGGCATGGAAGGCAGCGCGATGTCTAAGGAAGGCATCGCACTGCCTTCCGGTGAAGAGCCTGTGAGATCCAGCCCCCTGGATCTCACAGGCCGGAAGCTGTATGAGTAATACACACAGCCAATGCATTCCAATACAGAAGTATTGGAATGCATTGTAAAAGGGATTAGACCCCCAAAAGTTGAAGTCCCAAAGTGGGACAAAAAAGAAAGTAAAAAAAAAGTTGATAAAATAAAGTTTCCCCCCCAAAAAATTAAAAGTTTTAAGTAAAAATAAACAAAAATGTCATTTTCCCCAAATAAAGTTAAAAAAAAAAAGTATATATATTAGGTATTGCCGCGTCCGTATCGACCGGCTCTATAAACATATCACTTGACCTAACCCCTCAGATGAACACCGTAAAAAAAAAAAAAAAAAAGCTAAATAAACAATTTTTTATCACCTTACGTCACAAAAAGTACAACAGCAAGCGATCAAAAAGGTGTTTGCCCACCTTACATCACAAAAAGTGTAATCACAAGCGATCAAAAAGTCACACGCACCCCAAAATAGTGCCAATAAAACCATCATCTCATCCTGCAAAAATCATACCCTACCCAAGGTAATCGCCCAAAAAATGAAAAAATTATGGCTCTCAGACTATGGAAACACTAAAACATGATTTTTTTTGTTTCAAAAAAGAAATCATTGTGTGAAACTTACATAAATAAAAAAAAGTATACATATTAGGTATCGCAGCGTCCGTGACAACCTGCTCTATAAAAATATCACATGATCTAACCTGTCAGATGAATGTTGTAAATAACAAAAAATAAAAACGGTGCCAAAACAGCTATTTCTTGTTATCTTGCCTCACAAAAAGGGTAATATAGAGCAACCAAAAATCATATGTACCCTAAACTAGTACCAACAAAACTGCCACCCTATCCCGTAGTTTCTAAAATGCGGTCACTTTTTTGGAGTTTCTACTCTAGGGGTGCATCAGGGGGGCTTCAAATGGGACATGGTGTCAAAAAACCAGTCCAGCAAAACCTGCCTTCCAAAATCCGTATGGCATTACTTTCCCGTGCCCGTACAGCCGTTTACGACAACACATGGGATGTTTCTGTAAACTACAGAATCAGCGCCATAAATATTGAGTTTGGTTTGGCTGTTAACTCTTGCTTTGTAACTGGAAAAAAATTATTAAAATGGAAAATCTGCCAAAAAAGTTACATTTTGAAATTGTATCTCTATTTTCCATTAATTCTTGTGGAACACCTAAAGGGTTAACAACGTTTGTAAAATCAGCTTTGAATACCTTGAGGAGTGTAGTTTATAGAATGGGGTCATTTTTGGGTGGTTTCTATTATGTAAGCCTCGCAAAGTGACTTCAGACCTGAGCTGGTCCCTAAAAATTGGGTTTTTGAAAATTTCTGAAAGATTTCAAGATTTTCTTCTAAACTTCTAAGCCTTGTAACGTCCCCCAAAAAATAAAATATCCTTCCCAAAATGATCCAAACATGAAGTAGACATATGGGGGAATGTAAAGTAATAACTATTTTTGGAGGTATTACTATGTATTATAAAAGTAGAGAAATTAAAACTTGGAAATTTGTAATTTTGGCCTGGATAAGTCAAAGCATTTTAGTTATCAGCACTTAAAGTGACACTGGTCAGATTTGCAAAAAATGGCCAAGTCCTTAGGCTGGGTTCACACTTGAGCGTTTTACAGCGCGTTCAAACGCGCTGTAAAACGCTCAACACATGAAAACCAATGCTTCCCTATGGCCCTGGTTCTCACTTGAGCGTTTTACAGCGCTGAAAAACGCGCTGTAAAACGCCCTACGCTCAAACAAGTACTTGAGCTTCTTTGGGGCGTTTTGACGCGCGTTTGTGGCCATAGGACATTGCAGTCAATCACACAAACGCGCGTCAAACGCGCGTTTACTATTGCAAAAAACGCGCGTCAAACGCGCATATCAAAGACGCTCAGGTCTGAACCCAGCCTTAAGGTGAAATAGGGCTGAGTCCTTAAGGGGTTAAGGGGACTGTTAAGGGCTTCCGTTTTGTATTCTGTCATAGAATTCCGTTATGCATAACAGGATTCCTCCACTTCGCGAATGCCGAACCTGTAAAGTTCGGGTTCGCTGATCCCTGCTAGCAAGAGAATTGGACCTAAATGGTGCGTACTCCAGTGGTCCATGTGGAAAATTGCACATTCAAATTGTCCCATTGATGTTAATAGCTCAGAGTTCTGTCTGTTCTGTGCTTGGAAACGCCCAGACAGGAGCATAGCTCGTCTGAAAGAGCCCTTCAAGAGGACCTGACACCATGAAATGCAGGGCAGTCTGAAGGCAGCAGGTTATAACGCAGGAGAAGCTGAGCAGACTGATGTAGAGCTTTGTGGGAAAATAGCAGTAAAATGTATCATTTATACATTTATATCTCTGCTTTTTCTGAACTCTAAGGAGTCTGTCAGCTAATTTCTCAACCCAAACTGCTTGAATCACATTGTAGTTCTTATACACCGATCACAATGTTACCTTTGTTTCCCTTGTCTGCGGCTGTGATGCTAAAAAATGAACTGTGAAGTGATATGCTAATGAGCATGCAAGTGTCTAGGGGGTTTACTATTGCTGCAAGTGTTCAGCCCCCCGGCGCTAGTCGTTAATAACTCCTCCCTTGTCTTTCTGTAAGGCTACTTTCACATATGCAATTTTCTTTCCGGTATTGAGATCCAGCAGAGGATCTTTGGTCCATACCGCACAGCACCATATGTGTCCTCTGCTGCTACCAAAAAAGGGTGGAAGGTATGATGTTGTGCCGTATGGACCCATGTAAGCAATCTCGAGGCTGCAGTGCCCCCACAGCCCCAAACAGCAGATTGGCTGTAGTGAGCCCCATAAAAGTGATAAAGTGGGGAAAAAAGGAAATCCTATATCCTTGTCCTGCACTCGTAACTTTCACATCTGCAGTATAAAAGGTCCCTAACAATTGAAAACTGTAGAACACCACACTTCTCCATCAAGCTCTGCTATGTGACATACCTGTATGTGTGCAGGCATTGATCTGTGAATGAACACGTAGAAAAAGAGGGGTTGTCTTATAAAAACTTACCCTTCTTAGGGACTGTTCAGTACGGTGGCTTACTCTATAATACATGGATGTCTGGGTCCACAAGAGTGGGTGGCCATTCTGGCTCGCATGAAGAGCAGGGAGCGGCTAACTCCCCCCTTATCTATGTTCCTGTGTGTTAACCCCTTCTCGCCAGATGACGTACATGTATGTCATCGGTCCCAGTGCTCCAGACAAAAAAAAATTACCAGGAGCCATTGGCTCCTAAACTAAAAAATTTAGGAGCCAAATTACATTTTTTAGTCGCCAAATTTAAAATGTATATAATTTAAAAAAAGGACTTTGAGAAGATGAGACGCAGGTGACAGTAGTGAGCCAGCACTACATATAGGAAAAAACAGCACCACATGCCTCTCACATCCAGGGACATCTTCTGGGGGACAAGGTGACTAAAAATGGCGAATTGCGTGGTTTAGAGTTTTTTTTTCTGTTACGGCCTTCACCGAGCGGGAATATTTTTTAATATTTTAATAGCTCACATTTTTTGGGACATGGCGATATGTAATATGTTTATTCTTTATTGTTTGTAAATTTTATATGTAAAACTGGGAAGGGGGCCATTTAAACTTTTAGTATTTTGGTGTTTTTTTTTTGTTTTTTTTACTTTTTATTTAATAACCATTTCTTCCCTTAGGGACTAGAACCTGGATCTTTTCATCCCTTGTGCTATTCACCCTGATAGAGCTGTATCAGGGTGAATAGGATCTCACACATCTCCCTGCTGCCCTGGGCTCTGTACACACAGCAGCAGGGAGCTGAACATGGCAGCCAGGGCTTCAGTAGTGTCCTGGCTGCCATGGTAACGATCTGAGACCCAGCAGTGTAATCTGCCACTGCCACCAGTGAAGGGGATGGGACCCTGTGGCCACCATATAACAATGAATGGGGGGGGGGGGAGACTTTGGGGGGGAGCACTGCGCCACCAATGAATGTAATTGAAAAGAGGACCTTTCGTGGGTCCAAAGAATATGAACTTAGTAGCAGGCTGCATAGAGCGGCGCCCAGGGATCTAAGTGCACTTACTATTATTCCTGGGCGCCGCTCCGTTCGCCCGCTGTGGCCCCCCGGTATTTTCAGCGTTCAGAGGAAGGAGGAGGAGACGCCAGTGTCTCTCCTTCTCCCTGACAGCAGCGCTGTCCAATCACAGCGCAGAGCTCAGAGCCAGGGAGAAAAAAAAACTCCCTGGCTCTGAGCTCTGCGCTGTGATTGGACAGCGCTGCTGTCAGGGAGAAGGAGAGACACTGACGTCTCCTCCTCCTTGCTCTGAATGTTGAAAATACCGGGGGGCACAGCGTGAGAACGGAGCGGCGCCCAGGAATAATAGTAAGTGCACTTAGATCCCTGGGCGCCGCTCTATGCAGCCTGCTACTAAGTTCATATTCTTTGGACCCACTAAAGGTCCTCTTTAACTCTTTCATACAATTGTCTGCAGCGGTATAACAGACCCGGCCTCAATAACAGGGCATGCGATCTGTGGCACCTGAGGGGTTAATTGCCGCGTATCGAATGCCCTGTTATTGAGGCCGGGTGCCGGGTCTGTGATACTGCTACCTATACTTATGTTTTACATTCATCGGTGGCGCAGTGGCGACAGCTCCTCCCCTCCTCCTCCCCTGCTATATCCCCATTGGTGGTAGTGGCGCCCGCATCACAGTGGAGAGGGAGGGACTCCTTCCTTCTCCACTGTGCTACTGAAGAGAACTTTTAGGCTGCACAGGATCGCGGCGGTACAGTCGCAAATGGCGACAAGACTAAAAAGTCTTGTCGCCATCTGCAAATTTCAAGGCGCATTGGCGACCATTTTGGTCGCCATCTGGAGCCCTGGGTCCGGTCTTTAATCATGGCGCCCGATCGCATGCACAGTGGGCGCCATAGCCGCAGGGTTTCTGCTATTTTAAATTGCAGAGACCCAAAGCACATGTATTCGATCAGCCAAAAGGCTGATCACATACATTTTACCCTTCAGATGCCGTGGTCAAATGTGACCACGGCATCTGATCAGTCCGGAAGCGGAAGTAGTGTCCTTCCGGTTCGGTAACAGCGTTCCCCGGCTGAGATCGGGGAACCTGTTACTTTGCTAAAATACACTGAAGCCTCAAGCAGGCTTCGGTGCCTATTTCAGGAATATACCAATATAGGCCACTAGATGGCAGCATTGTATTGTTATATTCCAAATGACGTGTTCAATGATGTTTTTTTAGCCATCAGTGAACACAATTGGCAATCTAATGATTGCCAGTTATTGTCACCCAAGGTGACTTAAAAAAAGTTTTAAAAAAAAAGTTTTTACAAATATAAAAAACATAAGTTCAAATCACCCCCCTTTCCTTAAAATAAAAATACTTAACCTATAAAAAAAATAAACATCATGGGCATTGCCGTGTGTGAAAATGCCCATTCTATTAAAATATAACAATATTAAGGGCTTACGGCAAATGGCGTAACAGGAAAAAAAATTGCCATTTTCTGTCACTTCAACTACCAAATAATTTTTTTATAAAAAGTGATCAAAAAGTTGCACACACTTCAAATTGGAATTACTGAAAAGAACAGATTGTCCCACAAAAAATGAGCCCTCACACAGCCCTGTACACATAACTACAAAAAAGTTATAGGGGTCAGAATATGGTTATAAAATGTATTTGTTTTTCCTCAAAGGTTTTAATTTTTTATTCAGTATTAAAACTTAAGAAAAATTATACAAGTGTGGTATCGTTGGAACCGTACTGACCTGGAGAATGAAGCTAACAGGTCAATTTTACCGCATAGTGTACAGTGTAATAAAAAAATAAAAATAAAAAAAACTTTATCAGAATTGTGTTTTTTCCCAATTCTACCCCATTTGTAATTTTTTTTCCGCTTTTTACTACATGGTATGCAACTGTAAATGGCGCCGTTAGAAAGTACAACTTGTCCCTCAAAAAATAAGCCCTCATAAGGCTATGTAAATGGAAAAATAAAAAAGTTAGGACTGTGGGAAGGCGGGGTGTGAAAAACGAAAACGCAAAATGAAAAAAATGGCCCGGTCCTGAAAGGGTTAATAGGACATAGAAGACAAGCCCTTTAACCATATATATTATCAAGTTTAGAGTGGCGAGGCTGTGTTTGCTGTGGTGTCTTATGACTCGGGTGACAGTTGTCTTATTATCCATTTCATTCTTCCACTGATGATGAGTTTTTTTACTTTCCTGGAGAGAATAGAACAGCATGCTACGTTAAACCGGATGTGAAAGAATTAAGGCATGTGTGAATTGAGCTTGTTTTATTTTTGCTTTTTATATACACCTACATAAAAGGAGCTTTATGACTGCTGTGGTCTACTTTTTTTTTTGTTTTACAGGTAAGTTACTTTTTATCTTTTATTTCCTCCATAGGCATCGTCACTCAAGGACCCGCGGACAGTGGACCCATCTCTATTTTGCTACCAAATGTGTGACTTAAAGCTGCCTATACAGTTTAAGGGATTGTCCAAAATTAGAAAAACATGACCTGTTTGAGAAAGTAGCCATGGTTTTCAAATTCTAGACTACCCCTTTAATGGTTCACTGACATGCTGTGACAGTAGAGCACCCAAAAAAATAATAAAAATATTTAGGTGGCCTATTACAGCACCATGCAACCCCCCCAGGTGTATAGAGTGGTATTGGGGTATGGCCATGATACGGTTGGGCTGTGTGTAAATTAGCCCCCAGCTTCCTTACAATTAACTAACGAAGACCGCACTGTATGATCAGTCTTCATTGTTAATGGCCACAAGGTGTATTTTTACTATTCTGGAAAAAATGTAGTACAAGCTGTGTGTGCTGCCATACTATCCGTGTCATTACACAGGAGTGTGGCAGCAAGGTACGGTGAAGAGTCCTAAATACTCATACTCATCCCTGGAGTTGAGTGGTACTCGAGCATGCACGCTGTTAACACTTTTCGGAGTTTACGGCACTGACAGATGCGTGGTAGGGGTATGGACGGAGAGAGCGCACAATACATACAAAACTGCATTTGGAACAGTTGGAAAAAACTGACAGACGTGCGTATGTGATTGATAACCACTTGCGTGTTCTTTCAGGTGATTTATTCTTCCTATCTACATCCAGAGGATGGCTTCTGCAGAGGAACCTGTGCCCAGTGTGGAGGACTCTCCAGTACATGAAGATGGGTGTGACAGTGCTTCAGTATCAGAGAATGACTCCAAACCAAGAGAGAGGACTTCCCTTGTGGACAGTACAGAGGAGTTTGAGATAATAGACAGCACTGGGGAAGATGATGATGACTTGAGTGATCTTCCACTTCTGGAATCCGTAGTGAATGAGGGATCAGGCAAAACACAGACTGAATCAAGTGAGCAGAGAGAAAATGGTGCGGACGGAAAAGGGCCAGAAGAAGAGTGGCTAGATATTCTAGGTAAGCTGGCAGATCCCCTGTAACCATTAAATCCGTGTATTTTGTATACATGTGCGCAACACGTTGGCACAGTCCTGACAATAAAGTGTAGCACCACCCATATCTGAATGTCGGTTGCTGTAAAATATAGTTCTGTGCAAAAGTTTTAGGCTTAAAAATGGACAGCGCCACAGCCTGGGAGAAGGAACGCCCAGGGTGAAACAGGTCATACCCCGCCTAGTAGAGCCAATTCAGTGGAGATACCGGAGGACACAGCGGTCGAATGGAGCGGCGCCCAGGGATAATAGTAAGTGCAGTGAGATCCCTGGGCGCTGCTCTATGTAGCCTGATAATTATCTTACAATGTTTGGACCGATGAAAGGTCCTCTTTAACCACTTAAGGACCACAGGTTTATACCCCCCTAGTGACCAGGCCCTTTTTTACAAATCGGCACTCCACAACTTTAGCGGTTTATTGCTCGGTCATGCAACTTACCACCCAAATGAATTTTACCTCCTTTTCTTCTCACTAATAGAGCTTTCATTTGGTGGTATTTCATTGCTGCTGACATTTTTACTTTTTTTGTTATTAATCGAAATTTAACGTTTTTTTGGCAAAAAAATGACATTTTTCACTTTCAGTTGTAAAATTTTGCAAAAAAAACGACATCCATATATAAATTTTGCTCTAAATTTATTGTTCTACATGTCTTTGATAAAAAAAAAAATGTTTGGGTAAAAGTTATAGCGTTTACAAACTATAGTACAAAAATGTGAATTTCCGCTTTTTGAAGCAGCTCTGACTTTCTGAGCACCTGTCATGTTTCCTGAGGTTCTACAATGCCCAGACAGTACAAACACCCCACAAATGACCCCATTTCGGAAAGTAGACACCCTAAGGTATTCGCTGATGGGCATAGTGAGTTCATAGAACTTTTTATTTTTTGTCACAAGTTAGCGGAAAATGATGATTTTTTTTTTTTTTCCTTACAAAGTCTCATATTCCACTAACTTGTGACAAAAAATAAAAACTTCCGTGAACTCACTATGCCCATCAGCGAATACCTTGGGGTGTCTTCTTTCCAAAATGGGGTCACTTGTGGGGTAGTTATACTGCCCTGGCATTCTAGGGGCCCAAATGTGTGGTAAGGAGTTTGAAATCAAATTCTGTAAAAAGTGACCAGTGAAATCCGAAAGGTGCTCTTTGGAATATGGGCCCCTTTGCCCACCTAGGCTGCAAAAAAGTGTCACACATCTGTGACTGGTTTCCACCGGTAAGGCTGGCATAGAAGCTTTCCGGATTGGCGGTAATAAACTGTGTGGCGTAGCGGTTGGTTTCTGCCACAACTAGGTCATAGAGATCCGCGGTGAAGAACAGCTCAAAAAACTGAAGGGCCGATCCTAAATGAGCCGTCTCCACGCGAACTCCAGACTGGGCGGTGAAGGGGGCAATACGGGTGCGGCGGAAGCAGGGGAGTGCCAATTGGGATTTGCCAGCACCTCTGGGAGACTAGGGGTTCTACGGGCCTGTGAACGTGGTGGCTGCGACAGGGGAGTTACTGCACGTGCCACCGTACCAGCTGGAACTGCCCTTCTGGTGCTCGCCACTTCACCAGGGAATACGGCAGTGCTGGTAGAAGGTCCAGGGTGTGCTGCGCTGCTGGTGTATGCCGCACCATAAACAAGATCAGCGCTGGCACCACTCTGCTGCAAATGAGGGTCATCATGCAGGGTAGGCAGAACCCTGACATGGGATCGGGTACGTCTGGCCGTAGCAGGGACCTCTACCTCGTCATCCTCACTAGCGGTTAGAGTGCCACTGCTGTCTACAGGTTCATATTCTGAACCACTGGATTCAGCGGGTGAGGCGTCCCCATCGCTTTCATCCATCAGGGCCAGAATCCTGTAGGCCTCTTCAGCGGAATACCCCTTGTTTGACATTTTGGGTTCACTAAATTTAGGGGGTATTCCTCTGAGACTACCCAGGAAAAAGAGCAAACCTACCTAGCAAAAAGGAGTGCTTGCGAAGTAAAGCTGCGACCGCTAATAAAGATCCAAAAAGCTCAAAAGTGATCTTTATAGCGGCGCAGCGATTTTACCGTGTTTTTGCAGTGATCAGAAAAAAAAAAAAATCTGTCACTGCGGTGGAGCGGACTGAACGCAAGTGTGCGCAAAAGATCAGGCCTGATCGGGCGAACACTGCGTTTGGTAGAGCCTAAGGTGACCCTAATGTACTGATATAGATCTGATTGCGATCAGTATTGATCACTTACAGATACTATATAGTACTAGTGCTGATTAGCGACAGCGATGACGCTAATCAGCGACTAAAAAGTGACTGCGGTACGGTGGGCTGGGCGCTAAACTACCTAGCAAGTAGCCAACTAACTGGCAGGGATGAGGGACCCTTACAGGGGGGGTGATCAGTGACAGGGGGGTGGACAAGGGGGTGATCAGGGTGATCAGGGAGTCTAATATGGGTGATCAGGTGCTAAATAAGGGGTTAATAAATGACAGGGCAATGTGTAAATGTGTAGTGTGGTGTTTGGTGCTACTTACTGAGCTGCCTGTGTCCTCTGGTGGTCGATCCAAGCGAAAGGGACCACCAGAGGACCAGGCAGCAGTTATATCAGACGCTATTTTGAAAATAGCGTCTGACATAACCTTTTCATTCGTCGATTCAAAAATCTACAGCCTGACAGCCAATGATCGCGGCCGGCAGGCTGTAGAAGAACTTGTGCACTATGCGTTCCTGTGAACGCGCGCGCCTGTGTGCGCGCGTTCACAGGAAATCTCGGCTCACGCGAGATGACGCCAATCGGCGTTAGTGTGACCTGGGAGCGCCGCAGAGATGACGCCTTTCGGCGTTAGTGTGACGGTAAGTGGTTAAGGAACATTTGTCAGCGTGATCTGCCTGATAGGGTTGATCATGCTGATGAAACGATACCTTTGCCTTGTCTGTAGGTATAACCGTTGCAGAGATATCTGTGTTTTTAGGAATGTTCAAATTAGCTGGTTCAAGCTCCAAGGTGCCAGCCGGAGCCCTTGGAGCACCAATTTCAAGGTGAAGAGGGTGTGTCCAGATCAGAGAGGTGTCAAAGTCCATAAATCAGGAAATTCTAGCACTCCAAAGGTCCAAATGCAGTGTTATTACATATTGTGGATACTGGCGGCATTTTTCTACCTACTCGGCTAGAGCTGCAATTAGGGATGAGCAAATCGACTTGGGATAAAACATCTCAAGTCGATTCGCATAAAACTTTGTCAATACTGTACAGTATTAAAATGTATTGGCTCCAAAGAGCAAAAGCTATTACTTTGCGAAGTCTCTCGAGACTTCGCATAATAACTTCAGAAATTGATTTATACTGTAAAAAACCTTTTACCGAACTCTGGTTCGGTTCCAAGTGGTACCCGAGTTCGGGAAAAGTTTTTTTACAGTATAAATAAATTTCTGAAGTTATTATGCGAAGTGTCGCGAGACTTCACAAAGTAATAACTTTGGCTCATTGGAGCCAATACATTCTAATACTGTATGGGGCGCTCGCTTCGTACAGTATTGAAACGAAGTCTTATGCGAATCGACTTCAGATGTTTCATTTGAAGTCGATTCGTTCATCCCTAGCGGCAATAGTTAGATGAAGGTCCTTCCGGACAGAGAAGTCACATGTGCAGCCGCATTTAAATAAAGTCTTGATTTATGCTTTGGGGAGGGATCCCTATTCTAAGCACCTATTAGAAAATGTGTAGTGCCACAAGACATCTATCATAGTTCTCCAAGATGTTTGGAACAACCTCCCTGCCGAGTTCCTTCTAAAACAATGTACAAGTGTACCTGGAAGAACTGATGCAGAAGGTCACACCAAATATTGATTGGATTTACATTTCTCTTTTGTTCACTGATAAAAATAAACTATTATCATTTCTATTTTTAAAGCATTCTTACTTTGCAGCAATATTTCCACGCCTGCCTAAAACTTTTGCGCGGTACTGTACATCCACCTGACTAGCCATGAGACAAAAGGTGATATGCATGATTTCAAATGTTTCATCCATAAGGTAGTATTTATGTGTAGGTTTTTCTATTTTGTTTGACATTTGTAAGAGACCTCCATAGAGCATAGCCAAAGACCTAGCACTGCTAACTGCATGTTTTATTTTTAGGCTTTAGGAGTTCACACATGTATGTGTTGCGGCATCCGCACCAGAATTCTGCAACACAGTATAATGCCAATTAATGCACTCTACGGATTTTGGGGCGGTTGTAGCCGCTGCTAGGCTGAATAGGTCTTTTGCTTGTCAGAAGCTGCTCATATCCATTAATTTGTTTGCAGATCCTGTCAGTTCTGTTGTTCCTGTCGTTTCATGTGATTTTCCGGCATAAACTGCGGTGTGTGTACATGCTAAATAACAATATTTCTGACCATTATATAACTTGTATTCTTTATTTTTCATCAGTTTAACCTAATTGTCAATTTTATCTGAGCTGCTGGGTGGAGATTAGCTGTTATGATATCTCCCATAAACTGCAAACGTAGAGAAGAGGAGATCCTGTTCCCCTATCTGTCACACTTAGAAGCATTAGCAGCATGGAGAACATTATACAGCAGTACTGAGCAGTGTAGCTGTGAATCCAGCACTAGGGTGAGGTAGAACACTTACTGGAATCTGCATTTCTGCGTTTGTGCCTGTCCCTCTCTCACCGCAACTCACCTCCTCCCCTCTCTATGGACTTCTGTGGACAGCAGTTGTAACCTGGTCCCACAATGTATTGATATTCAACATTCATCTCAGCTCCATTCATAGCAGATTGTAGCTTGAGGGTGAATGATCAGCTCCGGAGGGAGAGGTGGTTTGGGGGGATAGGATAAGGTGTCAAATGGCGAATCGCATGTTTTTCTTTTGTTACTATGTTCAAGGTGAAGGAAAAAATATTTTAGTAGTTCAGACATGACGATAATTGTTATATTTTTAATTGTTTTATATACTTTTTTTTTTTTAACTCGTTTTATTGAAGTATAACAAGTAAGGCAAGTTACATCAAGACAGTGCAGGGGTAAATCCCACGCAGGGGATACAATGACATCATGATATATCTCGAGAGTCTTACATCAGACCTGAAGAGGAATCCATTCTCAGATAAATATAAGAAAACATCAGAGGTAATGAGGCATAATCTAGAACCTGGGATCACACAGCAGGCATATGGATAACATCAGCCACAGAATACATGCATGCATTGTGTAATGTTAAAGGAGATGAACACCACTCTCCCCACACCTTGTGAAACTTTTGTGGGCATTTTCTGTGAATAAATACAATTTTCTCCATACTCACAGCGTGATTGACCAGTGATTTCCATTGACCCAGTGTGGGAGCTCTGTCAGCCATCCACCTCAGGGCAATGGCTTTTCTAGCAAAGAATAAAGTCTCACTCAAGAATACCTTGTGATGATGCCCCCAGGTTTCCTCATCTAATATTCCCAAAACACAGACTTTAGGGCAGAGCGGTGCTGCAGTGGGGACCAAAGTTGTCAGCACCTCTGTGACCGCTCTCCAGAAGCCTTGTAAGTGCGTGCAATCCCACATGAGATGCCAGAAGTCGGCATTATCCTGCAAGCATCTGTGACACCTATTGTGAGGTAGTCTGCCCATTTTGTGCAGTCTAGTGGGCGTGACGTAACTTCTGTGCAGAATAAACAGCTGAATCCGCCTATTATTAATTGATGGGGAAACTTTTACCGGAGCCATCAGGGCTTCATTCCAGTCATCAGCCGTCAGAGAAGGTATGGAATTTTTCCACTTTTCCTCGACAGCGAGAGGGTTCATCAGCATCCGGTTATTGAGCAGATGTGTATAGAGCACAGAGATAATACCCCTCGGACCCTGTGATCTTAGAACACCTATTAAAGGGTATTTTGAAATTTTCCAGTCTATCGCCCCAAATTGAGCTATTAACGCGTGCCTCAGCTGCAGATATCTAAAGAAAAAATTACGAGGTAACTCAAACTTCTCCTGCATCTGCGAAAAGGAACAAAGAGTGCCCCCGACATATAGGTCTCTCAGGATAAGAACCCCGTGGGACTTCCACAGATTCCCTCCCTCTAATTCTTTCAGATGTGCGAACATGGGGTTGTCCCATATCGGTATATCATCCGGGAGATCCTTAAATGATTGCATCTTGGCAGCACTCCACACCTGGTGGGCCAATTTGTGTATAGGAAGCAAGCGTGTAGGAACAGACCGTGACCCCTCTGGCAGTGGCCACAGGGAAGACATGCTCAGATATTCCCTTAGATAGTATTCCGCATTTGGCAATTCTGACGTTAGGATCCAGGGAGATAAGAATTTCAACTGACCGGCTAGATAATACAGGAAGAAATCAGGCAAGGCGGCTCCGCCCTCTAGCTTAGATCTGTGCAGGACTTTAAGGCCTAGTTCACACAAACGTTTTTTTTGCGGGTGTACGGGCCGTTTTTTTGTGGTCCGTATACGGTCCGTTCATTTCAATGGTTCCGCAAAAAAAAACGGAATGTGTTCCGTATGCATTCCGTTTCCGTATTTCCGTTTTTCCGTTCCGTTGAAAGATAGAGCTTGTCCTATATTTGGCCGTAAATCACGGGTCGTGGCTCCATTCAAGTCAATGGGTCCGCAAAAAAAACGGAACACATACGGAAATGCATCCGTATGTCTTCCGTTTCCGTTCCGTTTTTTGCTGAACCATCTATTGAAAATGTTATGCCCAGCCCAATTTTTTCTATGTAATTACTGTACACTGTATATGCCATACGGAAAAACGAAACGGAAAAACGGAAAAGAAACGGAAACACAACGGAACTCAAAAACGGAACAACGGATCAGTGAAAAACGGACCGCAAAAAACTATAAAAGCCATACGTTCGTGTGAACTAGGCCTAAGGGAAAGCTTCCTTCTAGATTCCCCCCAAATGAAGTTAGCTACTAATGAATGAATGCGACCAAAGAATCCCTGCGATATCGGTGTGCATGCATGCACCAGGAGGTATAGCCCTTTAGGCAATAGAATCATTTTGACCAGATTTAGTCTCCCATAGTTGATAACGGTAGGGATTTCCATGTTCTGAATTTATCAGTAAACAGGGATTCCAAGGGCGCTATATTTAAGGAGTACGCCAGTTGGGGATCCCTGGTGATCATAATTCCTAGATACTTGAAACGTTCTACAACCGGTAAATTGCAGTATTGCGAGGGCCACGTGTGTGCCCACAGGGGCATAAGTGCTGATTTAATCTAATTTATGTGTAAACCCGAGTACTCTCCAAACCTTTCTATTATATCAATCGCTCTAGGGAGCGTAGTGTCAGGTTCATCTATAAAGAGAAGGAGATCATCTGCATATAATCCAACTTTATCTGTTCTATCTCCCATGCTCACCCATCTAAAAACCGGGTCCTATTTGATTCTTAGGGCGAGATGTTATGGCGAACAGCAGCGGCGACAGGGGGCACCCTTGCCTAGTGCCTCTATGAAGTTCCAAAAACTCAGAGTGATCCATTCACTAGTATGTTTGCTTTGGGAAGTCGGTATAGTATCTCCACCCACTTGATAAACTTAGGGCCAAATCCAAAGTTCTGCAACACTTCTAACAAATACATCAAAAGCTTTGGCTGTGTCCAACGATGCCAGGGCCTAATGCTTATCTCCTGCCACTCCTATCTGCGCGATGACCTGTGCTCTCCTAATGTTATCAGACGTTGACCTGCCCGGTAGAAAACCTGACTGATCTTTATGTACTATAGTGTTGATTACCTTGTTTAATCTAGTAGCCAGCAGTCTTGTGAGTATTTTATAGTCTAGATTCAGTAGCGAAATTGGTCTATAAGACCCACACTCCAAAGGGTCTTTGTCTGGCTTCAGGATCACCACTATAGTAGCATCATACATAGATTCTGGTAGCCGGTGTCTTTGCTGAGTGGCTAAATATAGTTTAAGAAGTTGGGGCCCTAATACATCAACATATTTAGAGTACACTTCTACCGGGATCCCGTCCGGGCCAGGCGCTTTGCCTGCTGGCAGCTCCTTTATTGCCATTTGAATTTCATCTAATGAAATGTCAGCCTCTAGTAGACTCCTGTCCTCATCACTAAGCTGAGGGTGTGCTACCTGCGTTAAGTAGGAACCCAGCTCTTGAGGTGTGTAGTGAGCTGCAGACTTATAGAGCTCTTGATAGAATCCTTTGAAGCATCCCAATATCTCGCTAACTGATTCTACCACTAGACCCTCAGAGTTCTTTATTCTAATGACCGGGGGGGACAAACTATTACTGCGTACAATGTGAGCAAGCAGTTTACCCGCCTGATTACCCGACTCAAAGGATTGCTGTTTTAAAAAGAATAATTTACGCTCACAATTTCCTTGAGGTGCATCATGTAAAGCCTACCTTTAAGCATCCAGTCCTGCCTATTCACTTCAGAGGGATTAGACCTGAATGAGTTCTCTGCCTCCTTGCAATTAGCATGTAGCTCCAGCTCTTTGTGTGCTGAGTCTCTTTTGATATAGGAGATAGATGACTTGAGACACCCTCTCAAGTAAGCCTTCAATGTCTCCCAGAGTAGCAATTCATCCGTCATCTCATCCTGCACCTCCAGAAATAGCTGAAGCTGATCAGGGATTCTATCATTCGTGGTCATAAGGGACAACCAGAATGGATGAACGCGCGTCTTGACACTCTGTTTGACACTATCCTGAAGTCTAATTTGAGCAAAAAACGGTGCGTGATCCGAGGGCCCTTGTGATCCATAACTAATATCTTTGAGATCTGTGTATACTGCGGCACTGCCCAGAAGATAATCAATCCTGGATAGTGCACCTCTAGCTGGAGTGAAGCAGGAGTACTCCCTCTGAAGTGGATGCCTCAGTCTCAACAAATCCAACCACCCCAGTTCGTTAATCATTCTAGAAAGGTTAGTGGCATGCTGAGTGCAATCACCTCCTCTCCCCACTGAGTGAAATCTATCCATGTCTTCATGCATCACTAGATTAAAATCTCCCATGCAGAGAAATTTGGCATTGGGGTATTGCGCAGAGAAGCTCATCACCACCTGGAATATGGTTATAGTGGCGGGGGGGGGGGGGGATTTATATATATTAACCACAACATACGGAGCACAATTAATGAATGCATAAACAAGAATATACTGCCCCTCAGGATCCACCACCGTTTGCGTAGATCCATACGCGTTCAGAGACCACTGGACCCATGGCTTCTTAATTCTATTCCCTGTTTCTGGCGTCAGGTGAGTTTCCTGCAACCCCAAGTTGTGAGGATTATACTGTCGGAGATGAGAGAATACAGCAATCCTTTTTCTAGGGCTGCCCAAACCTCTTACATTCCAGGAGACAACATTTAAATCTGCCATCGGTACATTAATAGCTTATTCTACAGATACCCCAGCACCCCCTCTTCAGGAGAATGAGGACCCTCTCATATACCCTCTGTGCTGAAGTAATGTGACTAGTGCAACAGGCCTTAAACAGAGTAAGCAGTGTAAAACTTAACTGTAGAGTAACAGATAAATGAATGAACCTGTAAGTGATGACATTAATGCCATCCTGTAATGTGGCTGAGTTACCGGAGACCTGCATAGTGCAATGTGATGTTAAATCTATGCAGGTGTATGCTCGGCCCCGCCACAATGGGATAGTATTGCATACTGCGTGCACATATATTGATTAGATAAAGGAGAATAGAGAGAGGGGAGGGAGGGGAAGGGGTGAGGCAATGAGGGGAAGGATAGAAGAGTAATGGCGCCTTCGCCAACATAATAAAATGTGGTACTATTCGCTCAGCCACTGTGCTAGTATAAAATGAGGGGATTTCTCCCTAGTCCCGGACATTGATGTTAAAAGTCATCGGAACACATCTAGCAGTGAAGCATGTCAGTGTGAACAGGATACTTGCGGCATCTTCGGAGGCAAAAGCATCAGTGAGGCCCTGGACGACTCGGCCTCTTGGAGATCCATTCCTCCGCCTCCTTGGGATCAACAAAAAAGACCGTCTTCTCTCCATCTATCACCCGAAGACGTGCCGGATAGGCCATGGAGTATTGCAGGTTTAAATCACGTAGCCGACGCTTGACCGAGATGAAGGTGGCTCTTTTCTTTTGCAGCTCAGCTGAAAAGTCAGGAAACAGCGATATATTCGCACTTTCATGTTTGATGTCCCGCTTATTCCTTGCTTGACTCAAAATGAGATCTCTGTCTTTCCAATTAAGCATTCGCGCCAGTAGAGGCCTTGGGGGGGCTACTGGAGGGGGAGGTCTAGCAGGAACCCGGTGCGCTCTTTCAACGGCGCAGGCGCCTGAAAATGGCGCTTTAGTAAATTGTGCCTTGAACCAAAGTTCCAGAAAAGTAGCCAGATCTCCGCTCTCTCTGGCAGTCCCAGGATCCTGACGACGTTACGTCTGACTCTGTTCTCAAGATCATCACACTTTTGTTGCCATAAATTCACAGACCTCTCCACATCATTCACTCTGCTTACAAGCGGTCTTGTGAGGTCTTCTAGAGCTGAGACCCTGTCTTCTGTGTGACGCACTCGCTCCCTGAGCTGCTGCACATCTTGTCTCAGCAGGCCCAGATCCACCTTCACTTCCTCTATTTTGCAGGTAAGCGATGTCTGACAAGTGGAGATTGCTGCCAGGAGCTGATGAGAGACAGTTTTTAGGGTTACCTCTGGCTCCCCTAAGCCTTCCGCCTCTGTCTGCTGCGCTGCTTGACCTCGCGTGACTGCTGCCCGCGGTGTAGCAGGGGCGACGGCGCCATTTTGGGCCTCCTGCCTCACATACTCTTTCAGCTTTTCAGCCGCTGATTGCACTTTGCTGGGGCCCATCGTCACCTTCCCAGGCCGCCTTCTCCTCCTCTTCTGCACTTGCCACTCGGTGTTTGGAGCGGCCAGTATGTCAGGATGCTGCAGGATTCAGTACGGGGCTCGGAGCAGGCTTCAAGTGCGTGCGCTCATGTCGGCAGTTGGCCATGCCCCCCCCTGTTTATATACTTTTATATGTAAAATTGGGAAAAGGGTGTGATTTTGAATTTTTTTTATATATATATATATATATATATATTTTTTTTTTATAATTTTTTTTTTTTTTTTTTTACTTTTTACTCAGTAATTTATAGGCCCTAAGGGAGCTATAACCTTCTATCTTCTGATCGCTTGTCCTATAGACCATAATTTAGAGCTATTATGGTCTATGCCTGCCTGTGAAGCTGTGCATCGTGCACGACTTTACAGGCAGGTTACAAGGACAGTGCTGGGAAGCTTCAGCAGGCCCCAGGCTGTCATGTTAAATGATCGGAGCTCCCCGACTGTGGAGGCTCAGGTCTAGGGTTGTAGCGGGTATCGAATTAACGATACCCAATCGATACTTTAGTACCGGTATCGATTCGATACCGGGATTTGACATATACCGATACTAGGCTGCGCTACTGTCCAGCTTACTATCAGAGAACATGTCACACACTGCTCTCAGCGCGCGCCATGTTCTCAGCAGCAAGGGGAGAAGGAGTCTTTCCCTCCCCCCTGTGCCTCTGCTGCTGCCAAAAGGAAGAGAGAGGGGAGGAGGAGGGGCTGTGACCACTGCGCCACCAATGATGATATCTCACTCATTAATACAAATATAGGCGGCAGGTGCCAGAGGCAGAATCACATAGTCAGCACCCGACCTCTATGACAGGGCGATGTGATCCGCTGCAGTTAACCCATCAGGCGCGGCACCTGAGGGGTTAACTGCCGCGGATCGCAGCGCCCTTTCATAGAGGTCGGGTGCCGGCTATGTAATTCTGCCGCCGGCACCCGCCTCCTGTATTTGTATTAAAAGGTTACTTATCTTCATTGGTGGCGCAGTGCGCCCCCCCAGTTCTAAAAACTTTAGTGGCGTAATGCGCCTACCACAACCGCCCAGTATTCCCCTCCCCTCCTCCTCATTGGTGGGGCAGTGGCAGCTTCTGATCGGAGCCCCAGCAGTGTAATCCTGGGGTTCCAATCAGTTACAATGGCAGCCAGGACGCTACTGAAGCCCTGGCTGCCATGGTAAGCTCCCTGCTGCTGTGTGTACTATGCACAGGGCAGCAGGGAGAGTGTGAAGTCCTATTCACCCTAATAGATCTCTATTAGGCTGAATAGGTAGGCTGAATAGGACAAGGGATGAAAAGATCCCAGGTTCTAGCCCCTAAGGGGGGAAATAGTTATTAAATAAAAAAATTAAAAAAACACCAAAATGTTAAGTATAAATCACCCCTTTTCCCAATTTTACATATAAAATATATAAACAATAAATAAACATATATTACATTTCGCCATGCCCAAAAAAGTCCAAACTATTACGGTAAAATATTTCAAAAAATCTCCTATGCGGTGAACGCCATAACAGAAAAAATAAAAATCGCACGATTATGCATTTTTTTGTCACCTTGTCCCTTGTTCGATTATGGGCTGGACGTTCCATAAAATGCGGAATGCACGCTGCTTTATTTGTGTTTTATTTTTTTCGCGTGGTATCAAATGGTACCGAGTATCGCAATACTTTTTTATAGTATCACAACAACCCTACTCAGATCGGAAGGCAGAGGGAGCCGCCCCCCTCTGCTTAACTGCACAGATGCTGTGATCACTATTGAACACAGCATTTGAGGGGTTAAAAGACCGGTTTCGCATCCTCACCAATCCTGGTCATTGCGGACTGGTACCTGCTGTATAATACAGCCGGCACCCGCCGCTTATGAAGTGGGCTTAGCACAGTGGCCTCCTCCATACAAGCAATTGCGCATAATGTCATACATGTACAGCATTATGCATTAAGGGGTTAATAGTTGGTTTGAGGATTGACTTTAGCAAAATGAAAACATGATAATTTATCTTCTCTTATAGTGTTCTCTTGATAATGTTCCCAGAACTCTGATCACTGTTAGGGTTCTTACACATATGAAGTCGGATCTGTCATTTTTTTTTTACCTGTAAAGCTGGGTTCCCATCACGTTTTTGTCTGCCATTTAATGTATACAAGAAACATATACATTAAACGAATGCCATATAGTGGCATCCGTCACCATAGAATCCCATAGTAAAAAGAAAAAAAATATGTATTCATTAACGTATATGTGTTTACTGGACTATGCAGGATGGAAAAAGCATAGTGTAGAAGGCTTTTTTCCAAATGTATGTGTTAAACAGGGTGAAAGCGTGACGTAGCTGGTGAAGATTTGAGTTTCTAGTGCTCGGAGGGCCAGAAATGTGCATAATATGTATAAGGCTACTTTCACACTCGCGTTTTGGGCGGATCCGTCATGGATCTGCAAAAAATGTATCCGTTACAATAATACAACCGTATCCATCCGTCATGAACGGATCTGTTTGTATTATCTGTAACATAGCCAAGATGGATCCGTCACAAACACCATTGAACGGATCCGTTTTCTATTGTGTCAGCGAAAACGGCACCCAATGTAAGTCAATGGGGAGGGATCCGTTTTTTCTGACACAATCTGGCACGTTTGGTTCAGTTTCGCCTCCAGAGTGGAATGGAGACTGATCGGAGGCAAACTGATGCATTCTGAACGGATCCTTTTCCATTCAGAATGCATTAGAGCAAAACTGTTCCGTTTTGGACCGTTTGTGAGAGCCCATGACGGATCTCGCAAACAGAAAGCCAAAACGCGAGTGTGAAAGTAGCCTTGCTTATAAAGAGTCATCTGCCTCTCACTAAATGAGGCGCATCTCACTCCAGCATAGGAAACGCCAGCACCTGGATCTGAATACTTTGGTAATTGCATTTCATAAAAATATGTTGTATAGCCAGTGAGCTATTCAGTAACTGTATCTTCATAGCGCCACCTGCTGTTTGTTCTTTTCCTTATTTTTGGCCGTCTCACTGCAGTTTAAATCTTCAACTGCCACCAGCCTTATGTTCTGTTAGAATCAGTGGCAGTTATAGGGAGAAAGCTGCAGTAGAAAGGACATGCCCCCTGAGCTGCCAGGCTGAAGATAATCTAGCAGAGCAATTTGAGTGCTGAATGTGGAGATCTCTGGACCCATGTGTGGCACAGGGCTGGTTCTAGCCTTGTTAGAATGGTCATGTATAGTGTTGAGCAAACTTCTGTTTTCAAGTTCGGCGTACAAAGGTTCGGGTTATCTAAGAATTCCGTTATGGATTCCGCTTCCACGGACCATAATTCTTAGATAACCCCAACCTTGTACGCCGAACTTGAAAACAGAAGCTCGTTCATCCCTAGTAATGTACTATATGATGTTTGATTTTCATTTTCTACATCAATCGTGGCATAACCCCTGTCTGCAGAATTGCCCATTCCAGCACTGGAACTGCATGTTAGTAGGTGGACTGCCCTTCACGAAGCTCAGTGGGTGAAGAAGACCATGTGCTGATCTGACTACTGTATGTGCAGAAGATCATGGCACCGGGTACACTGTAGTATCGAGGCTCCTGCTAGTGGGAAAATGCCTGGAGCTGAGTCTCCATGTCTGGGAACCATATTCTTAAACCAACTCCTTTTCTGCAGTCTATTATTCTTGAAGAGATTTCCTAATGAAGCAGAGTTAAATAATGCACAAACGCCCTACACTGCAGGTGAGGTGATCCCGAGACACCGGAGGGAGTAGCAGTCAATGATTATTTCCATTCAGAAAGCCATTAATAGTCAGCCTGCCAGGAGTCTCAGCACTGAGCACTGATGTTGGGAATATATTAGCTGTCACCCCAGTGAAATATAGGAGACCCACAGGAAGCCATTACAGGCAGCCAGTGTGACGGGTGGAGGTGATTTACGAGATGTAGGACTAATCCGGCCGGCCAGGGAGGACAGACGTCATTTGCAGGATATGGGGAAATGGTGAATATTTAAGGACAGGTGAAGTGAGTGGCTTTAAATCTCCCTATTAAGCACAGGTGGAATAACAACGCTGAGGTTTGGGGGTCCCTGTGCTGGGAGCTCATTAGCGGCACCACCAGGATTTGCCAGGAGACGTGGAATTATGTATGATCCAGTGTTCTAGTGCTGAATAGTCCAAGCTGACATCCCCATTTACTGCACATGGACATGGCATCCCATTACAAGCCACCGGTGTATTAAGTATCATTTATATGTAATGAGTCAGGGTCATTGTGTTGCTGCTGGTCTTGCTGGCGGTTTTCCCAGGTAACTCCTGAGCCTTGATGTGCCGGAGTCTGGTTATATAGCCCTGGTGTGAGGTGGAGTAATCATCAGTTCATCTGTAAAGAACTGGCAGTGATCGAATGTTGATAGTCACAGGAGATGTGGGTCTAGACCAGTGACGACGAACCTTTTACAGACCGAGTGCCCAAACTGCAACCCAAAACCCACTTATCTATCGTGAAGTGCCAACACTGCAATTTACCCTGAATACTTCAGTCCAATCTAGTATATCTTCCATGTACTTTATCATTTAGCTATAATAGCCTGCCTACATTCAATGCACTGTCTGTTCTGTTCATAGTGCACCCTGGCATATTGATACACAATAGACTTTTTCCAGGGTGTGGGTGCCCACAGAGAGGGCTCTGAGCGCTGCCTCTGGAACCCTTGCCATAGGTTCGCAACCACTGGTCTAGATGGATGCAGGACAACGCAGCACATACATGAGCAGTTCATTCAAGCAGACCGCTGTTCTAGTTAGGGCAGATTTTTGGTTTCAAATATAATTATGTAATACTCATGTCACACACTTACATGTCTGCGCTCCTGCGGCGAGTCTAGCCGCAATATGGCGGGTGCACAGGCATCACTCTGTTGGTACACAATTAGCCCTGCTGGCAGAAGGGCTGCTTGTCCTATCAGGAAGCTAGGACGCCGGACCAATGAGGCTCTGTGCCAGCATCACATTCCTCCCCAGGCAAGCTATTTAAACAGGCAGCTACTGGCAGCAGGCGCCTGTGATTGGTATTCTGTGCCCCACTAGATAGCCGTGTGTTTGCTACTAACGATCACTGAGCTTTGCTTCGGATTACTGATTTTGTCTCTGACTAGACCTCCTGGTATTTGACTCTGCTAGTTTGTGACCCAGTCTTTGCCTGCTGACTTTGTCTCTGACGTGTTCTCCTGGTTTCTCTTTGTTGTGTATTTGTATCCGATTTTGGATATTGATCCAGTCCTCATTTTGGCGGTCTAGTTTCTACCTCTTCCTGATTCACTACTCTTTGCCAATTTGGTTTGGGCCCCTGCACTTAGTTTGGAAGGGACTGCCGTCCAGTTGTGTGCCATCACTTAGGACTGATTATGTGAATAGGTAGGGACAGTGGTGCGGGTGGAGGCCAGTCCTGCACTGTTCACCACCCTTTCATGACAACTCAATGCCTGACACCATTTATTTTTCTTTAGATATTGACAGAACTTATAATACACAATGAGGAAATGCATTAAAGGAATGCTCTGGCCATTTCACCTAGTGCATAGTTGTTACCAACCTGTAGAAGGTGGATCTTTTACTTAGTACTTACCTGTCCCTGGCTCCGCTGATATCGCAGTTCACACTGTGCTCTCACTAGCTGAAGGCTCTTGTGACTGGCTCCCGACCAGATGTGGCCTCTTCTTTTCCTGTCCAGCTGGATTAGAGTAAAAAGAGGCTATATCCAGTTGGGAGCTGGACAGAAGAGCCTTCAGCTTGTGTGAGCGCAGCGTGGATGGCGATATCAGCGGAGCCAGGGACGGGTAAGTACTGTCTGAAAGATCTGCCTTCCACAGGTTAGTAACAACGCATTAGATGAAATGGCTGGAGAATCCCTTTAATCCTGTAGATAGCGTAATCAGACAGTCTAGATCTGTACCAGATTTATCACAGTGGCTTAGGCTGCTGGATGATAAAAATGTGGTTCAGGGATAGCCTTTTTTTTATGGCTCTATACCACCGATCGGCTTACTTGTGACAGAATTTTACGCCAGTACAGTTTTGGCACAAAATGAAGTAATGCTAGACCAATCCCAGTATGCCACAATCCCTTGTTGGATAGATGTCCAAACATTTTGGTGCTACTTAAACTAAAATGTATATGCATTCACATTAGTTGAAGGGGTTGTCTGGTTTCAAGATAGAATCAGACAACTTATTGGCTTGATCTGTAATAAAGATGGATAGATGATTACTTAGGCTGAGTTCACGTTATAGGAGAAGGAGAATGGAAAGGACTGATTCGGCACATAACTGAGCCGAACGGAACCTAAAGACCCCATAGACTATAATGGGGTCCGTTAGGTTTCCGCTCAGAGGAAGATTCCTGCATGCACGACTTTTATCTCTGCTTCAAAAATCTTCCTCCGAGCGGAAACCTATCAGACCCCATTATAGTCTATGGGCTCCATTCGGCTCAGTTATGTGCCGAATCCGTCCTTTCTACGGAGAGGCTGAATGCTGATGTGAATTCAGCCTTACCTGCAGGTCCTGTGCTGCTGCTCGGGTTGTCCTTGTAGGACTATTTTTCTGTATGCAGCAGTGATGTCAGCAGCATGTAACTGCTGCAGCCAATCACTGGCCTCAGCGATGGATTGAAGAAGCGAGTGATTGGACGCAGTGGTCACTTGTTGATGGGATGTCACTGCTCAGCTGGGAAAACACAGCCATGCCTGGAGAACCAGAGTGCTGGCATGGGATCTGCCAGGTACGTAATCATGTATTCTTTATTACAGGTCTCAATCCCCTTCGTTGTCCAGCTTCCGCTTGAAACTGGACAACTCCTTAAATGTGCGCCAATGTCTTTATTACGGGGTACAAAAAAGTTTGAAAACATTTTCCATATCATTAAACACTGCAATAGTACTGAGGCACGTCCCGAATATGCTATTTTCTGTAATTCTGTTGACAGATTACTTGTCCAATTTTCCTGACTGTAGCTTGTCATCTGAGACCTGTGTTCATGATTTATCTAGATTTTACCAAGAACAGAAATGGGATTTATGTTGGCGAAATTCAACAAAGTGTCTCTTTGTTTTGTTCTTTTTTAATATTTTATTTTCTATAAATATGTATGTATTTTTGATTTTTGTTTTAGATTCTGTAGAAATATATATTTTTTTCTTTTAAATCTACATAATGGTATTTTCACCACAGTCCAAAAAGTGGACTGACGTTACCTTACCTCTAAGTTGCTTTTACTCTTGGTTTCTGACAGTCCAGCTTTGAGCTCAATAACGTCACTAGGTGCCCACTGTCTATCCACCACAGTTGTTTTATTGAGGTTGTCAGGCAGTATATTTTTAGCTTCAAGTCTATTTCATAGGGCTCAGCTCGAAGCTTAATTACCATCTTTCTGCTGTATTTACTATATGTTAAATATAATTGATAAATTTAGTTTGAGCACTTTTTACGAAAGTGACAAAATTATCTGCATTTCCCCCATTTTATTCAAATTCATTTAATATTTTACATTTAGCCAAGCATCTAAACTGATTGAAAAAACTGTGACCTGTAATGGTCGATGCTGTAAGATTGGAGGTATGTAGCCCCTCTACCTATTTGAGTCCTAAAGAAAAAAATATGATCCATCGACTTGATTCAAAAAATGTACTCCAAGAAAAATGTGAACTTGTGTAGGAGACCAAGATTTATATCAAGTTAGAGGCTGCATTTGGAAGACGGTAGGTGGGAGTGCAAGCCCCTCATACCACAAACGTGTCATTTTTAACGCCAGAGTTGGTGAACTGTATATCCCGTTGGTTACGTGAGTGGATGGCTTTCCTGGTATGCGTCCTGAGTGATATTACACAAGTGGCAATGCAGGACATTCAGTGTATTGTGGATGGGAATTGTCCATCATCGAGAGTTATGAAGAACAGACTGGAAACTCTATCACGCAGGGTGTAAGCACATTCATCCTGTACCTGGTCTCCTAGGTCCAGCAATAAGCTACCAAGACTCTGGGATACATTGCAGTCTGCATAGAGTACTAACACAGAAATGTGATCCCAACACAGGGGACTGGAAACCACACATACTGATTTTCCCAATTTCAGCCGCTATGGTCTGTTGTGTCCCCCACTGGGCCTTAAGAGTATTGCATTGTTTCTTTTTACCATGTATACATATGTGTTTGGGCTGTAAGATGTGTGTGTACCTGTATATATGTATACCTACAGTGCTTTATACCGTTTTATTTATGCTACATGCTTCTTTTTAAAGGTGCAAAATATATTTTAATGTGAAACAAGCAATAATTAAGACAAAAACAGCTTAAGTACCCCTAAGGCCTCATGCACACGGCTGTTGTCATGTCCGCAATATACGGGCACCGGCCGTTTGTGCACCGTATCATGGATGCAGACCCATTCACTTTAATGGGTTCGAAATCCGGAAGTTATGGTGTGGAACCGGGGCACGGAAGCACTATGGAGGGCTTTGGTGGGTTTCTGTCCGTGCATCTGCACTGCAAAAAAGTATTGCATGCACTGCATTTTTGCGGTGTGGACCGTCACGTGAATGGGTCCTCATACGGCAGGCACATGGTCTGTGTCCGTGCATTACGGTCCACAGCATGGGCACTGCCCAACAATGGCAGTGTGCATGAGGCCTAAGGGCTCTTTCATACAATCGGATGCGGTAATCTGCTGCGTGAAAGAGAGCCAAGCCTCGCTCCGGACAGCAGAGACACGGAGCAGTAACATGATTGATAATGCTCCAAGCCTCTCTGTGATCTTTTTACTACAAAATCACAGAGAGATAAAGTTGTCACCGTATTTTTGTAGTAAAAAGATCACAGAGAGGCACAGAGCATTATCAATCGTGTTACTGCTCCGTGTCTCTGCTGTCCGGAACGGGGCTTGGCTGTCTTTCACGCAGAAGATTACCCGCACGGCATCCGCCCATGTGAAAGAGCCCTAAGAGTCAATACTTTGTGGAGCCACCTTTTGCAGCAATTATACAGATGCAAGTCTCCTGGGATATGTCTCTATTACCTAAGCACATCTAGACACTGGGATTAGAGCCCATTCTGTTAGAAGGGTTGGCTCACCTGAAGCAAACACGGTCTTTGCTTTGTAAATCAATGCCTCCATTGTGCTGAAGTAACAGATTAATGGTTCTGTGCAATGAGGCTGTTGCCACTGCCCTCGGTGTACAAAAGATCCCCTCTTTCAGCCAGCCAACCTTTCCCTCCAGATGCTGATTGACCGGGCCAGGCATTAGAGACTTCATCTTGCCTGGCCCGCTCTTGCACAAAAGCAATGCAGTTACACATTGGCCCATGCGTAGTAGAGCCTGGAGTCTACTGCACATGTGCTGATGTGTAATCGCACGGCGCCTGCACATGAAGACAGAGCCCGGCAAGGTGACATATGTAATGCCTGGGCCTGTCAATCCAATTTTCTAGGGAGTGGTTGGGAGGCTGAAGGATGGGATCATTCATACACAGAGGTCAGCAGCAGTGCCCTGGGTGTACAAAACTAATCTGCATGATTATTAAAGTTTTTTGCCATCAATTTAAAAGCAAATATAGTTTTTGTTTTTTGTTTTCAGGTGAGCTAAGAACATGGTCTTGGTTTATTAGAGCTGCTCCTGATAACAGATGTTCTTTGGTTATTTAGACCAGACATTATTTAGAGGTTTCATAGAAAAGGGGGTAAATATATACATATCCGCCTCATAACTTTTCAGTAGTTATTAAAGTAGGTCATTGTTTTCACTCCATTATAACAATTAGGAATCTAGGTAGTAATGCAACAAAACAGGAAAAACCAAGTGGGGAGGGAGTGAATAAGTACGTGTGTTTGTATGGATATTAATTTATAGGGCCTCAATAGGCTCCTCTTTGCCATTGTCCACGACATGAGACCAATATAATATTTTGCCATAATTTACAGAGCTTAATATTATTTTTTTTCAACTACAGGTAATGGGCTTCTAAAAAAGAAAGTATTGACTCCAGGCAAGGGTCCTGAAAGCAGACCACGAAAGGGACAAGATGTCACTGTGCGATTGAAGACCTCCCTAGAAGATGGTGGTGTTGTAGAAGACCCTGGTTCCTTCACTTTCACTTTGGGAGATGGTGATGTGATCCAGGTAATCTAGTTTGTAGATTCATACATGGTGTTAAAGGGGTTCTCTGGGATTTTCATATTGATGGCCTATCCAGGTAATGGTAAATATGAGGTTGGTGAGGTTCCCACTTCCAACGTCCCCCCCCCCCCCCCTTCTTCATTAGAAGTTTGAGGAGGCCATGGCACTCACTGGAGCTCTTGTGAGAGCTGCAGCCCCCTTGCAACTTCCCAAGCACAGCGCTGTCCATTTCATAGCGGCTGTGATTTAGTATTGCAGCCCAGGCCCCTACAATTAAATAGTGACGTCGCATGGCCTGGTAAGAGGCCTAAGTGCTCATGAAGTGCTGCGGCCTCTGCATACAGGTGATCGTCTGGATCCCGGGAGTCAGACCCTGGTGATCTGATATTGATTACCAATCCTGAGGATAAGCCATCATCAAAATCCCAGAAAACCCCTTTAAAGGTGGCAGTGGGCAAGACAGTTGACATTACAAGGATTGGTTATCCCTTTGGATTAGAATCAGGATTATTTTTTTTTTTTAGAGCAACATGCTGATGGAAAAGAGTTAACACATCCTAAAATGAGAACTGCCTAGTGGATTGTGAAATTACTTGCCTCCTGAACAGATCCTTTGGTGTGCCTGCCAACCATGGCTGCTTCATCATAGGCATCTTGACATGATACAATTTGAACCTGGATGCGATAATTTGGTCAGCCTGAGAACACATAGCCAGAGTTAACTTCATATTTACTATTAATATGAATACTATCCAAGTTTCAGAGGAGTGTGAATTGATTGGTGGTTACGCATGCACATCTCAGCTGGCAGTGGAGGTGCCAGGGCTGGCAGTGATATCTGGAGACTGCCCACTCTCCTGGTGAGTGGTTACATAGTCGCTGAGGATACGGAGGGAACATACACTGTCTGTGCTCACCGTGTACAATGTAGAGATGGCAGCAACATTGGGCACAATATATAGATGGTCAGTTTTAGGCCTTTATAGGAGGGAGGCAGTCCAGACAGCAGTGTCTTCAGGACTTTACCATGCTGAACTATGAATACAGACTGTCCTTACCAACGATAATTTGGAGAATAGGCTGCTAATTTCTTATAGAAAACATTTCATATCACTGCCCGTACACTTTAGAAAAATAAATGACAGTTATGCTTTTGGGGCGACAAATGCTCCAGTTGAGAAGTAGTTAAAATTAGACTTTTAATAATGATCTGGCAATTCTTTTATGTGTCTTTCTAGGCTCTGGACCTTTGCGTGCAGCTTATGGGGACTGAGGAAACTGTACTTATTGATGCCAACTCTAAATATTGCTATGGGAAGGAAGGCAGGTGGGTATCTGGTAATTACTGTTTTCCAGTCAGTCAGTATAGTCCATTTCATATAAGGCTGGGGTTACATGGCGACTTTGCCCACAACAAGCACCACATGACTAAAGATATGTAGTAGAGTCGGACTGTGGCAACTTGCAGGCCGCCATGCTACTCCATGCACTTGTGATACAGCTGCTGCTACTCAGCGATCTTTGGTCACATGGTGCTTGTTGCTCCCAAAGTTGCCGTGTTGCTCCAATGTAAAGTAGATTTAGTTAATAAAAATAGTAGAGCAAAAAACACTTTTGTTTGCATATGACAGCTGCATGTAGAAGTCCAGTTAAAAATAGCTGACTTGCATGCAGTAGATGACTTTCACACAGTTGTGGCTCATCAACGCTGCCGTAGTTTCAGTCTGCATCCGATTTGCGTTTTTTGCAGATCAAATGTGAACCCATTCATCTCATTGAGGCCGCAAAAGATGAGAACAGCACACCCGTGTGCTGTCCGCATCGGTATGTCCGATCCGCAGCCCCATAAAAAAAATAGAACTCTTGTTGTGGATCTGCGATTTGTGGCCGTGTGCAGGAACCATTACAGTTTGGCCTGAATGGTTGTCATTGCTGCCTTCAGCTGCATCACATGCTGTCCATTAGGTATGATTTGATGTTGTTGGCCTCTGACTGGAGGTTTGCCTAATATCCATCATTTATTGAACTGAGATGCTCAAGGGCTCATTCAGACAAGCTATGTTCACGTCCAGGTGCTGTTTAAGTGTAGGGCAGACCGCACCAAGATTTAACACCGACATTCTAGCCAGTGGGCCAATTCCCAAAGGTTTTGTTTTTTTCCTCCACGGTCCGTGCAGAGAGGGTTGCAGCATGCACCATCCAGCTCCACTTTCCCTGCAAAATTCACTCATTCAAGTGAATGGGTCTGAGAGAAAACAGACGTCATAGTGCATTCCATTTAAAGGGTATTCTGATATATTTTTTTATTTCATGATTCCCTCCCCAACCTTAATGTGAATCACAACTTTTCCATTGATAATTATTACATTTTGCCTACCAGGCTAGTGCTGCTCTCCTGGTCAAATGTTTCTCCAGGCACATCCTCTGTACATTGTGCTCGGTATCCTAACCTGGTTACAACCCACAATGAATGTGTCAGTCATCACTGACGACTTGCTCTCCCTGCCCACCTGCTGATGACTGACAGTCTTCTACCTAGTTTTCTCCCTTTCTGTCTAGGAGAGAACTGCCAATCATCAGCAGATGGGCAGGAGATTAGGAATAACCATGACTCTTCTCAGGTAGATTTGACTCTTCTGAAGGCCTGGGCTGCAATGATTTATAATGCTGGTTCTCGGCAACCACTGACTTTTACCCGATGAGTGACCCATCGCTGAAATCAGCATTTCTATCACTACCCCTCAGTGGGGTCAGCATAAAGTTGATGACCGGTTCCGTTTAAAGGGGTCATGCAGGCAGTATATATTGATAACCTTTCCTGAGGATAGGTCTCAATATATACCACTGTCATAACCCCTTAAAGGACCAGTAACTTTTTCCCCTCTCCAGTGGTCCTAAATTATTATTTTTTTCTTCAATTAAGCTGTATGAGACCTTAAATTTTGCAGAACTAGTTATAATTTTTTTTTTTCTTCTTCTTTTTTTTGTTAAGAAATCATTTTGAGGTACATATAGTGTATTAAATAACATTTGTTTTATATTTGGGGGGAAAAAAAATAAAAAAGCACTTTTAACTTTATTTTGTGGTATTCATTTTTATGGTGTTCACTGTGTGGTATAAATAACATGATAACTTTATTGTGTGAGACACTACAATTATTAGGATGCCAAATTTATATACTTTTTTTTTTGTCTTCTCCCTGCAGGCTGTCAACTGCCCTCCTCCTCCTCCTCCTCCAGGATGGCTGAGATCACAGCCAGCTGAAGGAAGGGAGGGGGAGCGGGGCTGCTTTAACTCTTCTTATCTTGGACTAGAGATATGGTCCTGGTCTTGTTTGAAAGGTGACAATACCATAAGGACAGCGTTATCGCCTCGACATCGGGAAATCACGAGATATGAGGGGTTAAAGCAGCCCTCACCTTGCTACCCGGGCTCTGCTCGGCCTGAACTTTTAAGTTTTTTTTTTAAAGTCCAAGCAGTGCTTGGGCAAAACTTTTAAGGGGTTCAAAACTCACTTGTTGTTTATGGGGCAGAACATGGGCATGTTTCATGTCGCTCATTCAAGGGGGCCTAACAATAATAATACAATTATTTATCTATATGCAAAAAAGTATTTTATTGTCTTCAAGGAGTCCAGATATCTTGCCCAATGCCAACCTTGTCCTTGAGGTGACTCTGCTTGATGTAAAAGATGGTCCAGACTTGGAGCTCCTGACTGGGCAGGAAAAGCTGGCCTTGGCTAATAAGAAGCGGGAACGTGGAAATTTCTATTACCAGCAAGCAGACTATGTGTTTGCTATAAACTCTTATGATATCGCCCTGAAGATTGTTAACTCCAGCTCCAAAGGTGTGTATGTGTAGTCTGAGGAGGTTCTATAACATGACCCACATTTTCTCTGCATACCTGCTGTTTACATACATTCGAGAGATCCTGAAGTGAGTGGCTTCAGATAACCAGCTTTGAAAAAAAAATATTTGTGATCTTGAATAGGGATGAGCGAATCAACTTCAGATGAAACATCCGAAGTCGATTCGCATAACACTTCGTTTGAATACTGGTATTAGAATGTATTGGCTCAGATGAGCGGAAGCTATTAGTTCGCGAAGTCTCACGAGAGTTCGGGTAATTTCTACTGTTAAAAATCTTTTCCCGAACTCTGGTTCGGTTATTATGCGAAGTCTCACGAGACTTCGTGAAGTAATAACTTCGGCTCATAGGAGTCAATACATTCTAATACTGTAAGGAGCGCTCGCTTTCATCCGAAGTCGATTTGCTCAACCCTAATCTCGAACTTAAAAGTAAGGGAAAAAGTAAGGAAAGACACATTTGTAGTTTGTAACAAATGAAGACAAAAACTTTGTTTCCAACTGATTTTTCAAATCTTACGTGATGTCTGAGGAGTTTTTTTTTGCAGCTTGCATACTTAAAGTACGTAGTATACGGTAGTTAAAGGGGTTGTGCCAAGTTTGGACGTTATCCTCTATCCACAGGACGCCCATTCTGAAAATGGGGTTCCATTTTGCCGATCTGAAGGAGGGGTAGGTCAAATTCATTCTCTATGGGACGCTGGAAATAGCTGAGCGCTGTACTCTGCTATCTTTGGCAGTCCCAAAGAGAATGAATAGTCCAGCAGGGCGCATGCTCGACCTGCCCCTCCATTAGCTATTGAAGAGGAGTGGACCAACATTCCACAGGCCACAATCAACAACCTGATCAACTCAATGCGATGGAGATGTGTTGCACTGCGTGAGGCAAATGGTGGCCACACCAGATACTGACAGTGCAATATTCATGCTGTCTAATCAGCACCTTGATATGCCACACCTGTGAGGTGGGATGGATTATCTTGGCAAAGGAGAAGTGCTCACTAACACAGATTTAGACAGATTTGTGAACAATATTTGAGAGTATTGGGTCTTTTGTGTATGCAGCTCATGCAAGATGGGAGCAAAACCGAAAGTGTTGCGTTTATATTTTTGTTCAGTGTACTTTTTTTTTTTCTCTGATAAGGTATATTATAAAGTTCCTTATTTTCGCATTTTACAGTTTTATTCCAAATTGTGGGAAAAGTTAATCACTATTAAAGTAATGGTTGTGAAAGCTTTTCTTCCATTTCAGCATGACTGTTGTCGTCTTGTCCCTCATTACTTTCTTGTAGTTGATTTCACACCTGAAGAGGAGGAGGAATTATTGGATGTTAAAATGAAGTGTCTGAATAACCTGGCAGCTTCACAGCTAAAGCTAGACCACTATGAGGCTGCCCTGAAGTCCTGTAACATGGTGCTGGAGCAGCAGCCAGAAAATATTAAGGCCTTGTTCAGGAAGGGAAAGGTAAAAGAAATTCAGGAGATCTTACTTCACTTTATCCTGAAGTTGAGACTGACCATCCGATAATCTACCATTTCTATTGATTTGCTTTCCAGCGTAACAGTAATGGATTGTATTCTATATGTTGTTGTACTAGGAGCACAGAGCAGGAGATGATATAATGTAAAGGAAAAAAAAAACTTTTCTTTTTAAACGTCCTTCTGTTCCCCTGCCACTCTGATCCCTGCTTGGGAGTGCAGCAGTGAAGTACCCTTTATTTTTTTTTTATGCTGAGATAATATTGCTTTTTACCAGCTCAAATACTGACTTGCGCTACCGGGGGATTTTGAGGACAATATGAAATTGTATGGATTCAGTTTGTGGGACAGGTTGTGCCCCAAACAACACATACAGTGCCTTGCAAAAATATTCACCCCCCTTGACTTTTTTCCTATTTTGTTACATTACAGCCTTAAGTTCAATGTTTTGTTAATCTGAATTTTGTGTGATTGATCAGAACACAATAGTCTAAGTTGGGGAAGTGAAATGAGAAAAATATATAAATAAAACTATTGTTTAGAAATAGAAAACAGAAAATTGGCATGTGCGCATGTATTCACCCCCATTGTTAGGAAGCCCATAAAAAGCTCTGGTGCAACCAATTACCTTCAGAAGTCACATAATTAGTGAAATGATGTCCACCTGTGTGCAATATAAGTGTCACATGATCTGTCATTACATATACACACCTTTTTTGAAAGGCCCCAGATGCTGCAACACCTAAGAGGCATCACTAACCAAACACTGCCATGAAGACCAAGGAACTCTCCAAACAAGTAAGGAACAATGTTGTTGAGAAGTACAAGTCAGGGTTAGGGTCCATTCACACGTCCGCAATTTTGTTCCGCATTTTGCGGAACGAAATTGCGGACTCATTCATTTCTATGGGGCAGCACTATGTGCTGCCCGGACACGGAATTGCAGACCCGCACTTCCGGGTCTGCAATTCCGTTCCTGAAAAAAAATTAGAATATGTCCTATTCTTGTCCTCAATTGCGGACAAGAACAGGCATATTCTATTAATGCCGGCAATGTGCGGTCCTCAAAATGCGGAACGCACATTGCCGCTGTCTGTGTTTTGCGGATCTGCAAAACACGTTGCGGACGTGTGAATGGACTCTTGGGTTATAAAATAAATATCCAAATCTTTTTTTTTTAATAGTATCTTTTTATTTATTAATTTAGCAAAAAGCATAACAAACACATCAAATACAGACAATCATCAATTGAGTCCAGTACAAATCAAATACATGGGATCAATCATAACAGTTCCTCATGACCCAAGTTTGGGACAGAAGAAAAAGATATCACTTTCAGGATGAACAGTACCCAACATATCAATCCTAAGGAAGATTAAAAGTACTGCACACACACACACATTCACACACGCCTTCATTGGTCAGAACAGTCTTTCAGTCATCTATGGTACTAGAGTCTGGGCTCCAATCCAGGGGTCCCATATCTTCATGAAGCGATCAGGGGTCCCTCTTCTCTCATACACAAACTTGTATAATTCAAGATCAGCATTAACTAGATGTACCCATTGTTGCACAGTAGGATTCTTAGGAGGTTTTCAGTTGAGAAGGATAGTTTTCCTAGCATAATATAAGAGTATTCTATACAGCTTCCTGCCAAATTTGGTGGGAACAATCTCGTTGGCTACTCCCAACAGACTAGTGAGTTCAGTACAGACGTTAGGAAAGCCTAGTTTGTCATTAAAATATTTATGGATCTCTTCCCAGAAGCCATGAATAATCGGACACTGCCAAACCATGTGTATAAGACAACCGTTTTCATGTCCACATCTTGTACAATGAGGGTTCGGCAATTTACCCATTTTAAACAGTCTCACATGAGTATAATAAATCCTATGAAGCCATTTAACTTGAATCAACTGATCCCTAGCACTTACCACTGTAGATCTCCATGTACAGCTAGATTCTTTAACATGAACATCTTCCAAACCTTCAATGTCCCTTTTCCACCTAACAAATGCCCTGTCTAGGGGGGAGTCCTGCAACGCCATCAACGACGCATACAGGGTACTGGTTTGACCAACGGAACCCTCCTAATCGCTGACTCAACTGTACCACACTCCAGCTTTAAAGGTTCTCTACCAAACTGAGCCTGACAGGCATGCCTGAGTTGAAGATATCTATACAAACAACGCTGGGGCAAATTAAACTCCTGTTTCAAACTATTAAAGGTTCTAAATAGGCCCTTATCATATAGTTGGGTAAGGTAGCGCACCCCCCTCTGAGGCCAAAATTCAAACTCCAGTAATGAGAACAGCTCCGGAAGCACTCTGTTTCTCCACAAAGGCAAATATGGCGACCAAGTAATATCATTCTCATCAGGGTTACATTTCTGACCCCATTTGACCCACATCTGTACTGCAGCAGCCATCGATTGGGTGTAGTGTATTGTAGACCTAGCCCCCCTCCTATACGCCAAGTTCGTAAGTGCCTCATAGGACCCCAATAAAGCTGCCTCCAACACTACCGCCGGGTTACCTGAGTCAGCCCGTACCCACCACACCACATAGCTCAGCTGCACCGCTACATAGTACATGTACAGGTTTGGCAAGGCAAGACCCCCCCGCAGGTAAGACGCCTGGAGGGTGGATCTCGCTATTCTGGGAGAAGACTTATTCCATAGAAAGGGAGCGATTATTCTATCCAAAGTAGCAAAATGTCTCTTGGGGAGTAACACTGGGGCAGCCCTATATAAGTATAGCAATTTTGGGAGAAGAATCATTTTTACCACATTGATACGCCCAATCAGAGTTAAAGGAAGGTTTTCCCAAGCCTCTAGCTTTCGAGTAATGGATTGCATTGTAGGAGCAACATTCAAATCATAAAATTTTGCCACTTCTTTATGAACAATAATCCCCAAATATGTAAATTGCTCCACAATCTGAAGCTTATTGTTCACCGAAATGCGAGCTGGGTCAACATCATCAACCAGACATAGACTAGACTTAGCCCAGTTCACACGGAGACCCGAGAAACCCCCAAATTGATCAACAACACCTAAAAGGGTATCCAAGGATTTCCCTGAATCTGCTAGGTAAACCAGCATGTCATCAGCATATAATGAAAGCTTTTCTGATATTCCAGCTATTTCCCAGCCTTCTATACCTGAATTAGAGGATATGAGTATCGACAAAGGTTCCATAATTAATGCAAATAACAGGGGGGAGAGAGGGCAGCCCTGTCTAGTGCCTCTACCCAAGGGGAAGGAGTCCGATGTGTACCCATTCACCCTGACTCTCGCCGAAGGGGATCTATAAAGCATTTGTAACCAGCACAAAAATTTCTCCGGAAAGCCCATTTGAGTCAGCACTGCACACATAAATTCCCATTCTACTGAATCAAATGCTTTTTCATTGTCTAAGGACGCAAGAGCCCTCATACCTCTGTTATCATGTTTGACCTGAAGATTAGTGAACAATCGCCTTAAATTAATATCTGTGGTTTTCCCTGGCATAAAACCCGATTGATCTACCCCAACCAAGGAGAGAATTACCCCCCGCAATCTTAGCGCCAGTACCTTCGCAAAGATTTTGACGTCAAGATTCAGAAGTGAGATAGGTCGATAAGAGCTACACTGGTCAGATGGCTTCCCCGACTTGTGAATCACTACTATCGTTGCCTCCAGAAAGGACGGTGGCAACGAACCACTTTCCAGTGCATACCTCAACAGCTTCCCAAATCTACTAACCAGGTCTTTAGAAAATCGCTTATACCATTCAGCAGGAAATCCATCGGGTCCCGGGGTTTTCTTGGTTGCTAAGGAACTAATGGCCGTTTCAATCTCCAGGTCAGATATGTCTGCCGCCAGGGCTCCCCTGTCATCTCTGTCCAAAGAAGGAATATTAATACCTGCTAAGAAATTGACAATTTCCTCCGAAGTACACGTGATCTTGGGGGCATACAATGTCTCATAATAGGAGGCAAACTGTCGGCAGACATCTCTGGGCTCCCTCAATAAGAGCCCCTGATCATTCAGAACTCCCGCCACCACCGTTTGTTGTGTCTCAGATCTAGTCAAGTACGCCAAGGCCCTGCCACACTTATCACCATCTGAAAAAATAGTTTGCCTCTGATTTAAAAGTTTCTTCTCAGTATATTCAGTTAAATGCAAAGTAAACCTGCGCTGCGCCTCAAGCCACAAAGTCTGCTTCTCAGGGCACGGATCTAGTATATATAACCTCTCTTTATCAGCTAGTTCCGTCTCTAGTTTTATCCGTTTGATACTCAGTTCCTTTCTATGAGTTGCAATAGCAGCAATCAATGCCCCTCTCATTACTGATTTGAAAGCATCCCATTCTACCAGAGGATTCGTAGACCCTTCATTTTCTGCCCAGTAGTTCCCCATTGCATCTAGACTCTCGCTCACCACAGGTAATACCTCGAGCCACATAGGGTTTAACCGCCACTGCTTATCAGTCGAAGCCAGCGGCTGTGACAGTATCAGAAGGAGGGGGGCATGGTCTGAAACTGCTCTCGGTAGATAATCACTAGACTTGATATAGGGGGATAAGTCTCTGCTGACAAAGGCCAGATCTATACGAGAGAGTGAGCCAGTAGAAGCTGAATAGCAAGAGAATTGCGCATCTGTGGGGTGGAAATAGCGCTACGCCTCTACTAAATCATAAGTATTAGCCCAATGTGATAGGACATTGTTGTGTGAGTCCTGGGGAACCCTTCTGTCCCGTATAGGATCTAAAGTGGCATTATAGTCACCCATAATAATATAAGGTATTGCTGGAAATCCTGCTATTTTAGCTGTAATTAAGTCTAGGACCTCTCTGCGGAATGGCGGAGGAATATATAGTCCCACAAATAGGTACTGCAGGCCTCTGACACAAGCATGTAAAATCACATACCTACCATATGGGTCTAGCTGCACAGATAGTATTTGAAATGGAAGACTTTTAGCAATTAAAATAGACACGCCTCTAGCGTGGTTTGAGTAAACCGCATGATATGTGGGGCCTATCCATGGGCGCCGCAAAGCTAGTACTTTCTGGCCCTGCAGGTGCGTTTCTTGCAATAACATTATGTCAGGGTTATACCTCTTCAGATAATTGAACACTAAAGACCGTTTAATCTTATCATTCAGACCCCGAACATTCCACGAAAGTAGCTTAATTACCGCCATTTATTCTTCCAAAGATAACATCTCCATAGTTTCCGACCAATGAAGGCACATTCACGCACGCATACAATCCACATCAAAGAACCCCTCAACAGAGAAACCCTCTCCAACGCACCCATTCCCAACCTCCCTAACCCACCCTGCCCAAACCTTCCTAACATGGTTGAGCCTGACACCCCAAACTAGCAACTCCTGGGTACGATAACCTACCCTAACTCATTAGAACATATATACCATATAGGTACGTTGGTGATAGGAAGCAAGTATATACGTCTACCCACAACAGTGCATAGTCATACAGGGTGTTGCACTGGTCAGAGCTAAGGGAAAGATGGATGGTGCTAAATACAGGGAAAGATGGATGGTGCTAAATACAGGGATATTCTTGAGCAAAACCTGTACCACTCTGTGCGTGATCTGAGGCTAGGACAGAGGTTCGCCTTTCAGCAGGACAATGTGGTCAGACTTAAAGGGTTTCTACCACCACATTTTGACCTAACTAGCTGTCAGACACTAGTGATCTGCTAGTGTCTGCTGTACCTTACCATGCTATTGTAATTCCTTTCTCTGCAGCGGTTACCCTAAAAAACGTAGTTTTATTGGTATGCAAATGAGCCTCTAGGTGCTATGGGGGCGTCTTTTCAGCACCTAGAGGCTCCGTCCACTCACCATTTCTGCCGCCCAGCGCGCTCCAGCCCGCCCCTCTCCTCTAGATTGACAGCCTACTCGCGCCTGCGCCGTGTGCTTTTGTATTCGGCGCAGGCACAGTGACTGTCTCCCTGCCCCGGCATCTTCACGGCGCACGGAGCAGTCCAACAGTCACTGCGCCTGCGCCGAATACAGAAGCACACAGCGCAGGCGCGAGTAGGCTGTCAATCTAGAGGAGAGGGGCGGGCTGGAGCGCGCTGGGCGGCAGAAATGGTGAGTGGACGGAGCCTCTAGGTGCTGAAAAGACGCCCCCATAGCACCTAGAGGCTCATTTGCATACCAATAAAACTACGTTTTTTAGGGTAACCGCTGCAGAGAAAGGAATTACAATAGCATGGTTAGGTACAGCAGACACTAGCAGATCGCTAGTGTCTGACAGCTAATTAGGTCAAAATGTGGTGGTAGAAACCCTTTAAAGGGAACCTGTCATCAACTTTATGCTGCCCATACTAACGGCAGAATAAAGTAGAGACAGGTGAGATGATTTCAGTGGTCTGTCATTTTATAAGTTAAAAGTAAGTGGTTGCCGAGAACCAACATCACAATCATTGCAGACTGGGCCTGAAAAATAGTCCCGGCCACCTGAGAAGAGTCCTGGTTATTCATGAATTCCTGCTCTCCTGCCCACCTGCTGATGACTGACCGTCTTCTACCTAGTTTTCTCCCTCTCTAGGAGAGAACTGCCAACCATCAGCAGAGGGGCAGGAGATTAGGAATAACCAGGACTCTTCTCAGGGAGATTTGACTCTTCTCAAGGCCTGGGCTGTAATGATTATGATGCTGGTTCTCAGCAACCACTGACTTTTACCTGATGAGCGACACACCGCTGAAATCTGCATTTCTGTCACTAATTTATGCTGCACTCAGTGAGGTCAGCATAAAGTTGATGACATGTTCCCTTTACAGATTGCTGTTCACAAGTGCTAACCATCCAACTTCAAGGAGCTGGAGCAGTTTTGCAAGGAGAAATGGGCAAAAATCCCAGTGGTAAGATGTGCAAGCTCATAGAGTGGTAAGCGACTTGGAGCTGTGATTGCCGCAAAAGGTGACTTTACGGGGGTGAATAGTTATGCACATTGACTTTTTCAGTTATTTTGTCCTATTTGTTGTTTGCTTGACAATAAAAAAACAAACAAACATCTTCATGGGCTGTTCTGTAAATTACATGTTGAATGAAAAATCCCAGCAGACGTGACTTGGATGCTCATAGGAATTTTATTGCCATATAACAATATGTCCCATATCCTAGGACGCGTTTTGGCTAGACAGCCTTTTTCAACAAGTAGATGTACATTGTGAGAAGCAGATATATATACACGCATCAATGATTGAGGACAGAAGACCTCCCCGTGACGTCAGACGCCCACAAGGGGGCGGTACATTCAAAGTAACATAGTAACATAAACTATCCAAGATCAATCAAAGATCAAGAAACAGCACAGGTATCAGAACATATATTGTAAATTATAGATGGTAAATACCAGCACAGCAGAGAAAATCCTTCATTAGGTGGTAGATGTCTAAAAAATATAATATATAAATAAATTAATATTGGATGGTAAACAGAAGAGGTACACAGGTTAACAGAATCAGACCTCAGACATGCATAATTTCGTAATCTCTGTTGAGACCCCTTGGATGAAGGGTATCCAGGGTATGGATCCAGTAAGCCTCCCGGCGCAGTAATAGTTTCTTAATGTCACCTCCCCGTCTGGGTCTGACCCAGACGGGGAGGTAACATTAAGAAACTATTACTGCGTCTTGTTAACACTTGACATGTTAAAAGGAGGGTGATGCTTGAAATCATTGTTCTTCCATTGTTAACCATGGTGACCTGCAAAGAAACGCGTGCAGCCATCATTGCGTTGCATAAAAATGGCTTCCCAGGTAAGGATATTGTGGCTACTAAGATTGCACCTCAATCAACAATTTATAGGATCATCAAGAACTTCAAGGAAAGAGGTTAAATTCTTGTTAAGAAGGCTTCAGGGCATCCAAGAAAGTCCAGCAAGCGCCAGGATAGTCTCCTAAAGAGGATTCAGCTGCGGGATCGGAGTGCCACCAGTGCAGAGCTTGCTCAGGAAGGGCATCAGGCAGGTGTGAGCGCATCTGCACGCACAGTGAGGCGAAGACTTTTGGAAGATGGCCTGGTGTCAAGAAGGGCAGCAAAGAAGCCACTTCTCTCCAAAAAAAACATCAGGGACAGATTGATCTTCTGCAGAAAGTTTGGTGAATGGACTGCTGAGGACTGGGGCAAAGTCATATTCTCCGATGAAGCCTCTTTCCGATTGTTTGGGGCATCTGGAAAAAGGCTTGTCCGGAGAAGAAAAGGTGAGCGCTACCATCAGTCCTGTGTCATGCCAACAGTAAAGCATCCTGAGACCATTCATGTGTGGGGTTGCTTCTCATCCAAGGGAGTGGGCTAAATTTTGCCCCAAAACACAGCCATGAATAAAGAATGGTACCAAAACACCCTCCAACAGCAACTTCTTCCAACAATCCAACAACCGTTTGGTGAAGAACAATGCATTTTCCAGCATGATGGAGCACCGTGCCATAAGGCAAAAGTGATAACTAAGTGGCTCGGGGACCAAAACGTTGACATTTTGGGTCCATGGCCTGGAAACTCCCCAGATCTTAATCCCATTGAGAACTTGTGGTCAATCCTCAAGAGGCGGGTGGACAAACAAAAACCCACTAATTCTGACAAACTCCAAGAAGTGATTATGAAAGAATGGGTTGCTATCAGTCAGGAATTGGCCCAGAAGTTGATTGAGAGCATGCCCAGTCGAATTGCAGAGGTCCTGAAAAAGAAGGGCAAACACTGCAAATACTGACTCTTTGCATAAATGTCATGTAATTGTCGATAAAAGCCTTTGAAACGTATGAAGTGCGTGTAATTATATTTCACTACATCACAGAAACAACTGAAACAAAGATCTAAAAGCAGTTTAGCAGCAAACTTTGAAAACTAATATTTGTGTCATTCTCAAAACTTTTGGCCATGACTGTACATCTACTTGTTGAAAAAGGCTGTCTAGCCGAAACGCGTCCTAGGATATGGGACATATTGTTTATATGGCAATAAAATTCCTATGAGCATCCAAGTCACGTCTGCTGGGATTTTTCATTCAACTGCACGTGGAACTGGTCCTATCCCGCGCGGCGTGCATCTAGCGAGTGCTGGCCGACTTATCTTCATATCTGTAAATTACATGGGCTGTTCTGTAAATTACATGGGCATGTTCTGTAAATTAAATGACGCAAATCCTCAAACAATCCATGTTCATTCCAGGTTGTGAGGCACCAAAGTACGAAAAAAGTCAAGGGGTGAATTCTTTTGCAAGGCACTGTATATGTTGTGTTTCTGCATTTCTTAAAAGTTCCACTAGATGTCTCCCTAGCACAGACAGAACCCACATTTCTGTCCTATTTAGCATTTTTCAAAGGTTTTGGTAGTGTATACCTCAGAGTTCAGGTATAATATTTTAATTGGAAGTATTCAGTTTTAAAACTTGAAGGTTTTCATCCATAAACCTAAAAATGACCATTAATTAACACCTTAAGGGCCCGCCAATTTCAGTTTTTTCTGGCCCTTCTTCTAAGACCCATAACTTTTATACTTTTCCATTCACACAGAATTCACACTGAGCTCTAATTTTTATTGCTACTATTTTGGGGTACCTGTGGCTTTTTGATCACTTTTTATTACATTTTCTGAAAGGGGAAAAATGACCAAAAAATGGTGGAATATGCATGCATTCAACACAGGAAAAGCATTTATATATTTTAATAGGACATCTTCGGACCTATCATTGACTATTATGTTTATTTTTATATGTAAAATTGGAAATTAATACATTTGTAGGTCTTTTTTTTAATATATATATTTTAAAAACTTTTTTTTTTCCAGTCATTTTTAGTTCTTTTAGGGGACTTTTAAATGCAATCTTGTGATTGCTTGTACCATAGACTGCAATAGAATACTATTGCAGTCTAAGGGATTTTTACTGGCTGTCTGTCTGACATGGCTTTACAGGCAGCTCAATATGATAGCGCTGGGTGCTATGAGGCCCCAGGCTGTCATTGCAATGGGACAAAGGCCTGCAATTTTGCGGCCAGGGCTCTGATCAGTGGGCAGAGCGAACCCCCTATGTCAAATCCTACATATGCCATGGTCACTACTGACAGGGGCATCTGAGGCGGTAAATCACCAGGATTGTGCTGACTTATTATTTAGTATTACTGCAGGGGGGCGCAAAGGGGTGAATAGGTTAGAAATTGCCAACATTTGTATATGTTTACATTTTGCAGTGCTATAGACTATGTTTATGTAGATAGCCTTCTACTATATATTTAACCAAGTTAACTGAGGAGCAGTATATGTGTACTAAGGCTTTATCCTCCATTTCTTTATCTGCAGGTCCTGGCCCAGCAAGGAGAATACACAGAGGCTATAGCCATCCTAAGAGAGGCATTGAAATTAGAGCCAACTAATAAGGTATTTTAATTCAGTCTGTCACCATTACATTCATTGGTAAACCAAGCACAATATCTTGTAAGGATAGCGAAGATGAATGTAATAATATATAGATCATTATAGAGTAGAAGAATATTTCTTTGTAGCAGCTCATAATTTAACCCCTTCACGCAACATCACGTACATGTACGTGGGGGAATGTGGTGCCTCACCGCATTCCCACGTGCATGTACGTGATCGGCTTTCACTGTCAGCGCAGGGAGCGAAGCGCTGAAGCTCCAGTGAAGCCGGCGTGCTGGGGTTGCTAGGCAACCAGAGAAGCCGGCAGGAGCTGTATTGGAGCTCTGACCCGCCCACGATCGCTGTGATTGGTCCATTACTGCAGAGGGACCAATCACAGCGCATCGGGGCAGGTAAGGGGGGGTTAGGGAGGGACTATGTGCTTCTCCTTCTCTGATCGCCCCAATTCCTGTCAGGGAAGCGATCAGAGAAGGAGAAAGTGTGAAAATCTTCCCCACCTGTGACGAGTATACTCGTCATGGCGCACTGCTACTTAGCGCGCCATGATGAGTATACACGTCATGGCATAAACTGTCACCATGTCTGCAGACATGGTGACAGCGCTGAGATCCCGGCTGTCACACACAGCCGGGCACCTTGGGTCAATGCCGAGGGGGGTCCTGTGACCCCCCCCATGTCGGCGATCGCTGCAAACCGCAGGTCAATTCAGACCTGCGGTTTGTAGCGCTTTCTGCGGTTTCTGATCGCCGCGGTCCCTGACCGCGGGGATCAGAAACTTTAGTATGCCCAAAATAAAGATGTTTCACCCCCCCCTGCACCCCTGAATAATATTATGTGGGCGGGTGGTGCAGGGGGGGTGTCGCAGGCGGTGGGGAGGTGCGGTAAGCTGCGGGAGGCGGGCGGTGCGGCAGGCGGGATCGCGATCCCCCGCCCGCCTCCCTTTCAATGATCGTTGGCGTCTAGTGGGTATACCAGGGTGCCAGCACATTGCTGGCACCCTGGTATAAACGGCTGACATCTGCGATGCGATGTCAGCCGTTTAACCCTTTCCATACAGCGGTCCGTACGGACCGCTGTATGGAAAAGGTTAACAGCGCAGGGAGCTCCCTCCCTCTCCCATCGGGGGGCTGCTGTGCCTTTGCAGCCCCCCGATGGGAGAGGGCGAGAGCCCCCCTCAGCCCTGTACTTACCCTTCCCCGTCTGCGCAGTTCTGACCAGTTCTGAGCAGACGGGGAAGGTTCCCATGGCAACAGGACGCCTCTCAGGCGTCCTGCTGTCCATGGTGCTGAACAGATCTGTGCTAAAGGCATAGATCTGTTCAGACAAGTGTAAAATACAGTACAGTGCAATATATATTGTTCTGTACTGTATTATACAGACATCAGACCCACTGGATCTTCAAGAACCAAGTGGGTCTGGGTCAAAAAAAAAGTTAAAAAAAGTAAAAAAAGTAAAGTTTCAAAAAAACACATTTATCACTGAATAAAAATAAAAAAAATAAAATACACTACACATATTAGGTATCGCCGCGTCCGTAACGACCTGATCTATAAAACGGTCATGTTACTTTCCCCGCACGGTGAACGCCATAAAAATAAAAAAATAAAAACTATGAGGAAATTGAAATTTTGCCCACCTTACTTCCCAAAAAAGGTAATAAAAGTGATCAAAAAAGTCGCATGTACGCCAAAAAAGTACCAATCAAACCGTCACCTCATCCCGCAAAAAATGAGCCCTTACATGAGACAATGGCCCAAAAAATAAAAAAACTATGGGTCTCAGACTATGGAGATACTAAAACATGATTTTTTTTTTGTTTCAAAAATGATATTATTGTGTAAAACCCTGATAAATTATAAAAAGGTAGACATATTAGGTATTGCCATGTCCGTAAGAACCATGACCTAACCCCTCATGTGAACACTGTAAAAAATTTTTAATAAAAACGGTGTCAAAAAAGCTATTTTTTTTGTTACCTTACATCACAAAAAGTGTAATAGCAAGCGATCAAAAAGTCATGTGCACCCCAAAATAGTACCAATCTAACCGTCATCTCATCCCGCAAAAATGATACCCAACCTGAGACAATCGCCAAAAAACTGAAAAAACTATGGCTCTCAGACTATGGAGACACTAAAACATGTTTTTTTTTTGTGTCAAAAATGATATTATTGTGTAAAACCTAAATAAATAAAAATGTATACATATTAGGTATCGTCACGTCCGTAAGAACCTGCTCTATAAAAAATAGCACATGATCTAACCTGTCAGATGAACGTTGTAAATAATAAAAAATAAAAACAGTGCCAAAACAGCTATTTTTTGGCAAATTTTCCATTTTAATTCATTTTTTCCCATAACAAAGCAAGGGTTAACAGCCAAACAAAACTCAATATTTATTGCCCTGATTCTTTAGTTTATAGAAATGCCCCATATGTGGTCGTAAACTGCTGTATGGCCACACGGCAGGGCGCAGAAGGAAAGGAGCGCCATATGGTTTTTGGAAGGCAGTTTTTGCTGGACTGTTTTTTTTTACACCATGTCCCATTTGAAGCCCCCCTGATGCTCGCCTAGAGTATAAACTCCAAAAAATGACCCCATTTTGGAAACTACACCCCTCAAGGTATTCAAAACTGATTTTACAAACTTTGTTAACCCTTTAAGTGTTCCACAAGAGTTAATGGCAAATGGAGATGAAATTTATGAATTTCTATTTTTTGTTACTTTGCCTCACAAAAAAGTGTAATATAGAGCAACCAAAAATCATATGTACCCTAAAATAGTACCAACAAAACTGCCACCTTATCCCGTAGTTTCCAAAATGGGGCCACTTTTTTGGAGTTTCTAACCTAGGGGTGCATCAGGGGGCTTTAAATGGGACATGGTGTCTAAAAACAATCCAGCAAAATCTGCCTTCCAGAAACCATATGGCATCCCTTTCCTTCTGCACCCTGCCGCGTGCCCGTACAGCAGTTTACGACCACATATGGGGTGTTTCTGTAAACTACAGAATCAGGGCCATAAATAAAGAGTTTTGTTTGGCTGTTAACCCTTGCTTTGTTACTGGAAAAAAAATATTAAAATGGAAAATCTGCCGAAAAAGTGAAATTTTGAAATTTAATTTCTATTTTCCATTTATTCTTGTGGAACACCTAAAGGGTTAACAAAGTTTGTAAAATCAGTTTTGAATACCTTGAGGGGTGTAGTTTCTTAGATGGGGTCACTTTTATGGAGTTTCTACTCTAGGGGTGCATCAGGGGGGCTTCAAATGGGACATGGTGTAAAAAAAACAGTCCAGCAAAATTAGCCCTCCAGAAACCAAACGGCGCACCTTTCACTCTACGCCCCGCTGTGTGGCCATACAGTAGTTTAGGGCCACATATGGGGTGTTTCTGTGAACAGCAGAGTCAGGGCAATAAAGATACAGTCTTGTTTGGCTGTTAACCCTTGCTTTGTTAGTGGAAAAAATGGGTTAAAATTGAAAATTAGGCAAAAAAATGAAATTCTCAAATTTCATCTCCATTTGCCAATAACTCTTGTGCAACACCTAAAGGGTTAATGACATATGTAAAATCAGTTTTGAATACCTTCAGGGGTGTAGTTTCTTAGATGGGGTCACTTTTAGGGAGTTTCTACTCTAGGGGTGCATCAGGGGGGCTTCAAATGGGACATGGTGTAAATAAACCAGTCCATAAAAATCAGCCTTCCAAAAACCAAACGGCGCACCTTTCACTCTACGCCCCGCTGTGTGGCCGTACAGTAGTTTACGGCCACATATTGGGTGTTTCTGTAAACGGCAGAGTCAGGGCAATAAAGATACAGTCTTGTTTGGCTGTTAACCCTTGCTTTGTTAGTGGAAAAAATGGGTTAAAATGAAAAATTAGACAAAAAAATGAAATTCTCAAATTTCCTCCCCATTTGCCAATAACTCTTGTGCAACACCTAAAGGGTTAACAATGTATGCAAAATCAGTTTTGAATACCTTGAGGGGTGTAGTTTCTTATATGGGGTCATTTTTGGGTGGTTTCTATTATGTAAGCCTCGCAAAGTGACTTCAGACCTGAACTGGTCCCTAAAAATTTAGTTTTTGTAAATTTCGGAAACATTTCAAGATTTGCTTCTAAACTTCTAAGCCTTATAACATCCCCAAAAAATAAAATATCATTCCCAAAACAATTCAAGCATGAAGTAGACATATGGGGAATGTAAAGTCATCACAATTTTTTGGGGTATTACTATGTATTACAGAAGTAGAGAAACTGAAACTTTGAAATTTGCAAATTTTTCAAAATTTTTGGTAAATTAGGTTTTTTTTTGTGCAAAAAAAATAATTTTTTGGACTTCATTTTACCAGTGTCATGAAGTACAATATGTGACGAAAAAACAGTCTCAGAATGGCCTGGATAAGTCAAAGCGTTTTAAAGTTATTAGCACTTAACCTGTGGTCCTTAAGTGGTTTATACCCCCCTAAAGACCAGGCCCTTTTTTACAAATCGGCACTACACTACTTTCACCGTTTATTGCTCGGTCATGCAACTTACCACCCAAATGAATTTTACCTCCTTTTCTTCTCACTAATAGAGCTTTCATTTGGTGGTATTTCATTGCTGCTGACATTTTTACTTTTTTTGTTATTAATCGAAATTTAACTATTTTTTTGCAAAAAAATGACATTTTTCACTTTCACTTGTAAAATTTTGCAAAAAAAAACGACATCCATATATAAATTTTGCTCTAAATTTATTGTTCTACATGTCTTTGATAAAAAAAAAATGTTTGGGTAAAAAAAAAATGGTTTGGGTAAAAGTTATAGCGTTTACAAACTATGGTACAAAAATGTGAATTTCCGCTTTTTGAAGCAGCTCTGACTTTCTGAGCACCTGTCATGTTTCCTGAGGTTCTACAATGGCCAGACAGTACAAACACCCCACAAATGACCCCATTTCGGAAAGTACACACCCTAAGGTATTCGCTGATGGGCATAGTGAGTTCATCGAACTTTTTATTTTTTGTCACAAGTTAGCGGAAAATGATGATTTTTTTTTTTTTTCTTACAAAGTCTCATATTCCACTAACTTGTGACAAAAAATAAAAACTTCTATGAACTCACTATGCCCATCACGAAATACCTTGGGGTCTCTTCTTTCCAAAATGGGGTCACTTGTGGACTAGTTATACTGCCCTGGCATTCTAGGGGCCCAAATGTGTGGTAAGGAGTTTGAAATCAAATTCTGTAAAAAATGACCTGTGAAATCCGAAAGGTGCTCTTTGGAATATGGGCCCCTTTGCCCACCTAGGCTGCAAAAAAGTGTCACACATCTGGTATCTCTGTATTCAGGAGAAGTTGAGGAATGTGTTTTGGGGTGTCTTTTCACATATACCCATGCTGGGTGAGATAAATATCTTGGTCAAATGCCAACTTTGTATAAAAAAATGGGAAAAGTTGTCTTTTGCCAAGATATTTCTCTCACCCAGCAGGGGTATATGTAAAATGACACCCCAAAACACATTCCCCACCTTCTCCTGAGTACGGAGATACCAGATGTGTGACACTTTTTTGCAGCCTAGGTGGGCAAAGGGGCCCATATTCCAAAGAGCACCTTTCGGATTTCACAGGTCATTTTTTACAGAATTTGATTTCAAACTCCTTACCACACATTTGGGCCCCTAGAATGCCAGGGCAGTATAACTACCCCACAAGTGACCCCATTTTGGAAAGAAGAGACCCCAAGGTATTCGCTGATGGGCATAGTGAGTTCATGGAAGTTTTTATTTTTTGTCACAAGTTAGTGGAATATGAGACTTTGTATGAAAAAAAAAAAAAAAAAAAAAATCAGCATTTTCCACTAACTTGTGACAAAAAATAAAAAATTCTAGGAACTCGCCATGCCCCTCACGGAATACCTTGGGGTGTCTTCTTTCCAAAATGGGGTCACTTGTGGGGTAGTTATACTGCCCTGGCATTTTCCAGGGGCCCTAATGTGTGGTAAGTAGGTAAATGACCTGTGAAATCCTAAAGGTGCTCTTTGGAATATGGGCCCCTTTGCCCACCTAGGCTGCAAAAAAGTGTCACACATGTGGTATCGCCGTATTCAGGAGATGTTGGGGAATGTGTTTTGGGGTGTCATTTTACATATACCCTTGCTGGGTGAGAGAAATATCTTGGCAAAAGACAACTTTTCCCATTTTTTTATACAAAGTTGGCATTTGACCAAGATATTTCTCTCACCCAGCATGGGTATATGTAAAATGACACCCCAAAACACATTCCCCAACTTCTCCTGAGTACGGCGATACCAGATGTGTGACACTTTTTTGCAGCCTAGATGCGCAAAGGTGCCCAAATTCCTTTTAGGAGGGCATTTTTAGACATTTGGATACCAGACTTCTTCTCACGCTTTGGGGCCCCTAGAATGCCAGGGCAGTATAAATACCCCACATGTGACCCCATTTTGGAAAGAAGACACCCCAAGGTATTCAATGAGGGGCATGGCGAGTTCATAGAAATTATTTTTTTTTGGCACAAGTTAGCGGAAATTGATATTTTTAATTTTTTTCTCACAAAGTCTCCCGTTCCGCTAACTTGGGACAAAAATTTCAATCTTTCATGGACTCAATATGCCCCTCACGGAATACCTGGGGGTGTCTTCTTTCCGAAATGGGGTCACATGTGGGGTATTTATACTGCCCTGGCATTCTAGGGGCCCTAAAGCGTGAGAAGAAGTCTGGAATATAAATGTCTAAAAATTTTTACGCATTTGGTTTCCGTGAGGGGTATGGGGAGTTCATGTGAGATTTTATTTTTTGACACAAGTTAGTGGAATATGAGACTTTGTAAGAAAAAAAAAAAATAATAATTCCGCTAACTTGGGCCAAAAAAATGTCTGAATGGAGCCTTACAGGGGGGGTGATCAATGACAGGGGGGGTGATCAATGACAGGGGGTTGATCAATGACAGGGGGGTGATCAGGGAGTCTATATGGGGTGATCACCACAGTCATTGATCACGCCCGTGTAAGGCTTCATTCAGACGTCCGTATGCGTTTTGCGGATCCGATCCATCTATCAGTGCATCCGTAAAAATCATGCGGACATCTGAATGGAGCTTTACAGGGGGGTAATCAATGACAGGGGGGTGATCAGGGAGTCTATATGGGGTGATCACCACAGTCATTGATCATGCCCCTGTAAGGCTTCATTCAGACGTCCGGATGCGTTTTGCGGATCCGATCCATCTATCAGTGGATCCGTAAAAATCATGCGGACGTCTGAATTGAGCTTTACAGGGGGGTAATCAATGACAGGGGTGTAATCAATGACAGGGAGGTGATCAGGGAGTCTATATGGGGTGATCACCACAGTCATTGATCACGCCCCTGTAAGGCTTCATTCAGACGTCCGGATGCGTTTTGCGGATCCGATCCATCTATCAGTGGATCCGTAAAAATCATGCGGACGTCTGAATGGAGCTTTACAGGGGGGTAATCAATGACAGGGGGGTGATCAGGGAGTCTATATGGGGTGATCACCACAGTCATTGATCACGCCCCTGTAAGGCTTCATTCAGACGTCCGGATGCGTTTTGCGGATCCGATCCATCTATCAGTGGATCCGTAAAAATCATGCGGACATCTGAATGGAGCTTTACAGGGGGGTAATCAATGACAGGGGGGTGATCAGGGAGTCTATATGGGGTGATCACCACAGTCATTGATCACGCCCCTGTAAGGCTTCATTCAGACGTCCGGATGCGTTTTGCAGGGCCGATCCATCTATCAGTGGATCCGTAAAAATCATGCGGACGTCTGAATGGAGCTTTACAGGGGGGTAATCAATGACAGGGGGGTGATCAGGGAGTCTATATGGGGTGATCACCACAGTCATTGATCACGCCCCTGTAAGGCTTCATTCAGACGTCCGGATGCGTTTTGCGGATCCGATCCATCTATCAGTGCATCCGTAAAAATCATGCGGACATCTGAATGGAGCTTTACAGGGGGTTGATCAATGACAGGGGTGTAATCAATGACAGGGGGGTGATCAGGGAGTCTATATGGGGTGATAACCACAGTCATTGATCACGCCCCTGTAAGGCTTCATTCAGACGTCCGGATGCGTTTTGCGGATCGGATCCATCTATCAGTGCATCCGTAAAAATCATGCGGACATCTGAATGGAGCTTTACAGGGAGGTGATCAGGGAGTCTATATGGGGTGATCACCACAGTCATTGATCATGCCCCTGTAAGGCTTCATTCAGACGTCCGGATGCGTTTTGCGGATCCGATCCATCTATCAGTGCATCCGTAAAAATCATGCGGACATCTGAATGGAGCTTTACAGGGGGGTGATCAGGGAGTCTATATGGGGTGATCACCACAGTCATTGATCATGCCCCTGTAAGGCTTCATTCAGACGTCCGGATGCGTTTTGCGGATCGGATCCATCTATCAGTGCATCCGTAAAAATCATGCGGACATCTGAATGGAGCTTTACAGGGGGGTGATCAGGGAGTCTATATGGGGTGATCACCACAGTCATTGATCATGCCCCTGTAAGGCTTCATTCAGACGTCCGGATGCGTTTTGCGGATCCGATCCATCTATCAGTGGATCCGTAAAAATCATGCGGACATCTGAATGGAGCTTTACAGGGGGGTAATCAATGACAGGGGTGTAATCAATGACAGGGGGGTGATCAGGGAGTCTATATGGGGTGATAACCACAGTCATTGATCACGCCCCTGTAAGGCTTCATTCAGACGTCCGGATGCGTTTTGCGGATCCGATCCATCTATCAGTGGATCCGTAAAAATCATGCGGACGTCTGAATGGAGCTTTACAGAGGGTTGATCAATGACAGGGGGGTAATCAATGACAGGGGGGTGATCAGGGAGTCTATATGGGGTGATCAGGGGCTAATAAGGGGTTAATAAGTGACGGGGGGGGGGTGTAGTGTAGTGTAGTGGTGCTTGGTGGGACTTTACTGAGCTACCTGTGTCCTCTGGTGGTCGATCCAAACAAAGGGGACCACCAGAGGACCAGGTAGCAGGTATATTAGACGCTGTTATCAAAACAGCATCTAATATACCTGTTAGGGGTTAAAAAAAAACACATCTCCAGCCTGCCAGCGAATGATCGCCGCTGGCAGGCTGGAGATCAACTCTCTTACCTTCCGTTCCTGTGAGCGCGCGCGCCTGTGTGCGCGCGTTCACAGGAAATCTCGCGTCTCGCGAGATGACGCATATATGCGTGACTCTGCGCAGGGCTGCCACCTCCGGAACGCGATCCTGGGTTAGGCGGTCCGGAGGTGGTTAAAGTGACACTGGTCAGATTTCCAAAAAATGGCCTGGTCCTTAAGGTGAAAATGAGCCCGGTCCTGAAGGGGTTAATTCTATGGCTATGGGAAACTTCAAACTCTTAGGGCTGATTTGCATTAACATATATATATTTTTTTCTGTGTCTGCTCTGTTTCTTTTGCGGCTTGTATGCGGAACCATTCACTTCAATGGGGCTGTAAAAATGGAAATTACTACTTGTGCATTCCGTGTCCGCATGACCATTCCGCAAAAAAATAGTTGTCCTATAATGTCCTATTATTGTCCACATTATGAACAAGGATAGGACCATTCTATTAGGGGTCAGCCCTTCTGTTCCACAAAATGTGTAATACACATGGCCATTATCCATGTTCTGCGGATCCACAAATTGCGGACCGCAAAACGCCCAATGGTCGTGTGCATGAGCCCAAACCCCTATAATCCTATATGGCTATGTGAAGGGAAGTACCTGACGGGCACTATTATTAATGGTGGCACTGGACGAATTGCTAATGGTATTACAATGATGATGCTGTTAATGTATACCTATATATCAACAAGTATATCACCTGTAGCCATGTGGGGATTCCTCATAAAACACAAACACACATCGGCATGTGTAAATACATTAGTGACAAATTTTCAATGGATACTGTGCCTTGGAATTTAGGATAAAACGTAACTTTTATTTACATGGAGTTTTTTTAATCATGTAAATAAAAGTTACATTTTATCCTAAATTCCAAGGCGCTGGATCCATTGAAAATTTGTCACTGAAGTCTCTCATGACCCCAGATCCGGGGGATCCATCCGTGCTGCCTTCCCTTCACATTACGGAAGTGTCTTCACTACGCAAATTTAGGGTGAGCTGGGCAGAACTTTTTAGTTTTTTTCATGTGTGAATACATCCTTACTGGGCAGTGGGGATGTTTCATGTATGTATTTCTTCCAGACAATCCACGCCGAGCTTTCCAAGTTGGTGAAGAAACATGCAGACCAGAAGAATGTAGAAACTGCCATGTACAAGAAGATGCTGGGAAATGTGAGCACTTCCACCAGCAAGCCCACCCGAAAGTCTTCTTGGGTAATGAGCAACCCTGCTTAATGATGTCTGTTCTAGGCACTGCTCTCATCAGAGACAACTATTTAAATTAAAGGGAGCCCAGGAAGCGATTCATTCACCCCCATTAAAGGAAGGAGTGGTTTACTGTGAAATATTTCAGCATTTTAGAGAGAGAATAATTTAAAAATGTTCCATGTGGTCAACAAACTGCCTGGCACAATTATAGCGAATCTCTTGACAGGCTCCCTTTAAGTATGAACACTGCAGGTCCAGCTTTTGAAACCTTACATGTCTACTTTAGTAAATACATTATATTCATGATTTAACAATTATGTAGCATATTTCCCCATGAGTCTGCCTCTGTGACTGGGTTCCAGCTCAGTCAATTCCCTGCCAGGTCGGCAGGTCCTGACTCTCCCCCGGTCAACATCCTGTTTGTTGCGGTCACGCTGCAGTGGTAATGTGTCACCTATGCGTCAAGTCGCTGAGTCACGTGATGCATGGGAGACACCGCTGTGGCCAGTCATTGGTTGCAGCAGTGATGTCACGTCACACAGGATGTCAACGTTTAATCCAGTACCCAGAGGCACCCTTTAAGGGCTTCTCCCACCTAATACATGTTGACAGGTATTAAGTGTTTGCAGGCCTCCACTGAGGAGCTAGGCTGTTAGTCACTTCCATCTAGTGAGTGCACTGGTCGGGCAGAACAAGTGAATGAACCTGGTTGGATTTTATGAAGTCGCCCGCTAAGGATACATTATGGTTATGCTGCCATAGTTCTGTCATTTTATTTTGGTTGATATGTGACCCAGTCATATATTTCTGTCAGTGCACCAGTTATTTCTTAATTTGCACACATCTATCACAGCACTTGATTTTTGGTAACTCTAAAGATGAAGTACTGAATTTGTTTTGGGCCGAGCTGTCTTCTGTGTCATGTACTGTATGCAGGAAAGGATGTGTAGTTCTTCTCCATCCTCTGCCTAATGCAGAGATATCTATGTATTTTGTTGTGTACATACCAGGCAATATGAGGAATGAGCTTTGTAACTAAGGAAATGTCCAGTCTTTCCATGTGTATAGAAGTGCAGGCAAGCAGAGGTGTGCACTCCCACTCACATTTTTTTCATGTGAATCATTTTGGAAGCATGCACAAAAAAAGGCTAAAAAAAAAAGTTCGCTGCTGCAAGGAGGTGTATACTAAAGAGGTAGTCCCAGATTTTACTATTGATAGCCTATCCTTAAGATAGGAGATCAATATCAGATTGGTGGGGATCCAGCACCCCCACAGATCAGCTATTCTGAAGTAGCCGCAGCATGGAACTACACAGCTCCATCCACTGCACAATGGGGCTGGAGCTACCCCAAAACTGCTGATTGGCAGGGATGCGGTGTGTCAAACTGCCAGAATCCAAAATCTTGGACTACCCCTTTAAAGGGAACCTGTCATCAACTTTATGCAGCCCATACTAACGGCAGAATAAAGTAGAGACAGGTGAGATGATTTCAGTGTTCTGTCATTTATAAGTTAAAAGTAAGTGGTTGCCGAGAACCAACATCACAATCATTGCAGACTGGGCCTGGAGAAGAGTCCTGGTTATTCATGAATTCCTGCTCTCCTGCCCACCTGCTGATGACTGACCGTCTTCTACCTAGTTTTCTCCCTCTCTAGGAAAGAACTGCCAATCATCAGCAGAAGGGTGAGAGCAGGAGATTAGGAATAACCAGGACTCTTCTCAGGGAGATTTGACTCTTCTCAAGGCCTGGGCTGTAATGATCATGATGCTGGTTCTCAGCAACCACTGACTTTTATCTGATGAGTGACACACCGCTGACATCTGCATTTCTGTCACTACTTTATACTGCCCTCAGTGAGATCAGCATAGAGTTGATGACAGGTTCCCTTTAATATCTCATTGCAGCAGTGAACCTTTAAAGAAGACCTTTCATGGTATATTAATTGAGATAAATACCTTTACTTGCGGGGTACCCCCTGCTGATGCTGCCACCCTGCCTGATTTTTTTATTTCGCTCCTGCGCCCCGCTGTGCCCCCCTGTATTTTTCCCGCTCAGTATCCTAATACGGAGCATCAGTACAGGGAGGAGGAGACGCCAGGGTTTCTCAATGGCCGTCTCCTTCTCCCTGGCTGTGCCATGATCCAATCACAGCGGAGAGCGTCACAGCCAGGGAGAAAAAAAAGCTCACCTTCTCCCTGGCTGTGACGCTCTCCGCTGTGACTGGATTGTAGCACAGCCAGGGAGAAGGAGACAGCCATTAAGAAACAGGGCAGTCTCCTCCTCCCTGTACCGATGCTCAGTATTAGGATACTGAGCGGGAAAAATACAGGGGGGCACAGCGGGGCGCAGGAGCGAAATTTAAAAAATCAGGCAGGGTGGCAGCATTAGCGGTGGGTACCCAGCAAGTTAAGGTATTTATCTCAATTAATAAAAAAAACATGAAAGGTCCTCTTTTTAATAACTTGTAGGTCTTTACTAATGTGCGTAGATGTGCGAAGTCATGTGGATATATACTTCCCAGTGAATATCTGCTTAGGCAACAATTGGTAAGTAGTAGCTTGTATTCTCTCTCTTAGGCCTCATGCACACGACCGTTGTTTTATTCCGTGTCCGTTTTTACGTTTTTTGTGATATTCTGCGGACCCATTGACTTTCAATGGGTCCGTTGAAAATTCGGCTAATGCACCGTTTGTCATCCGCGTCCGTGATCCGTGGTTCCAGTTCGTCAAAAAAATATAACCTGTCCTATTTTTTTTCACGGAAAATGGTTTGCGGACCCATTCAAGTCAATGGGACCGTGAAAAAACACGGAGGCACACAAGATTGTCGTCCGCGTCCGTTTTTTTCTTATCATTTGCATGGCAAACTTGACTTAGACTTTTTTTTTACTTTCCTTCATGTCTGGTGATCCTCCAAAAATAAAGGAAGACACACAGAAACAAAAACGGAACAACGGAACCCAATTTTGCGGAACGGAACACAACAACGGTCGTGTGCATGAGGCCTTACCCAGATGCCTGTATTTGTGAGTTATCCACACTCTTCTGGTTCTAAGCTGTGTCATGTGACTCATACACTGACTCTCCAACTGATGTGTGGTGTGGACAGGAAGTCAGAGAAACTGACTTCCTGTCCACACATAAGACGCTGTGTTGGTCATATGACACTAATGGAGTGGCTAAGTCACTGATAAAAAGATAACCCTTTATGACAATTTACATCATCGACCTTTCTAATGGGCCAGCATAAAACATAAAAATAGTGATTGTGCTTCATCAAAGGGGTTGTACCAAATATATGGCCACACACGACTCGATATAGATTATATAGCTTATCTGAGCCAGAATAAATCACACACGTAATCCAAAGCAGAGAAAATTATTGGTTGAATACATTTATAGTGGCAATGATAATGAAAAATGGACGAGTACATTTGGCTATATTGAATTGTTTTTTTCCATAGCATAGATACACAATTTACAGATGCACACTTTAGCTATTGGTAGTTTTCAGCAGATTATGAATGCTTGTATGGTTTTTATTCCCTAATTACTCAGCCCTGGAATCGAATCTTATCTTCCTAGTGTAGAAACCATAGGATGTGCAGGAATGGTGTTTGACTGTCATAGATCTTCCATTGCTGGTGGCTTCATAGAGAAATCATACACCAGTCCTAAATTATTATTTTCTGCACAGAACTTTGTCCAGATATTACACAATGCGGTAATATTGCATCCTAAGGTTATCCAACCAGCAGGGATCCATTGTTAGACCCAGCATGTTTAACATTATAAAATCCATATCCCTATGGTGGAGGATGGTAAGTGTGTGCAGAAGGATGACACAGGAACTACAGTGACATGTGAAAGGGTCTGAACAATCACGTACAGTGCAAGTTTCTTTCATTCTGTGTCCAATAATGTAGAGGGCACTGGTTACCGAACTGCTGTATCATGTGGAATTTAAAGGGATTGTCCACCATTTTTCAGATCTTCCAGAGTGTCCGGACCTGCGATGGTGGTCATACTTACATGGTCCCTCTGCTGGGTTGTGGCTCCATCACTTCGCCACCTGCTCTGCAGCTCCTGGGTGTGCCCGCATCAACATCCTGTTTGACATGGGTCATGTGACCACTGCCGCCAATTACTGACCTGCTCCCTTTGTGCCATGTCAAATGGTCTTGTGATGCAAGAAGAGCTGGTCACTGCTGCGGCCAGCGATTGGCGGCAGCGGCACCAAACAGGATGTTTACATCAAGGGATCCGAGAGAAGCAGCCAAGGCTGAGGAGTGAAGGAGCTGTGACCCTGTACCGGGAAGCAGGTCAGTATGCTTCTCTTTGCAGGTCTGCTCGCCGCTCTGACAGGTGCACAACCCCTTTAAAGTGTTATTCTGTAGAAACTAGTGATAAGTGATAAACATTAGATCGTGTGGGTCTGCCCATTGGGATCTCCCCAGTCATCAGCATAGATGACCCAGAACCTCATCCCCTCCAGCTATATGATTGTGGCATGGAGGTCAAGCATGTGTCTGCTATGCAACTGCTCATAGAGTATTTGCATACAGTGGATTTTCCATGCAGAATATCGGCGCGCGTACTGCAATCTGCCTTCCGTTATTTTTTGTTGGACTTCTGCGCTGTGGTGTGGGCTTTTCTGCTTGTGGATTTAAAATCCGTCTTGTGGGGGAAAAGGGTGACAGGACCCATTTTGACCGGTGGCCACACATGGATTAGCCCCACTGATTGGAATCTGTGGCAGGACACAAGGGTCAGGCTTTATGCCGCTGTGTTACACATATGCTTAGTGTTTGAATGGTAGCAGCATAGATGCCTGTCCTTTTTTTACATTTTAATTCGGCCTTTATTCTGAGGGTTCTCTAACCCTACGAATGTTGTATGTACTTTTCTGTTACCATTTTATAATCTAGCATTTATTATGTTGTTGGATTAAAAGGACGTTCGTGTTTGTGGTAAAATCCATATTTTTTTATATTTATGATTGTAATTTGGCTGCTGTATGAGCAGAGAAAACATTTGTCATCAGATATACTGAAATAATTGTTTTCTTTCCCACAGACTATTTCCTGGAAGTGGCTCTTCGGGGCTACAGCCATAGCAATAGGAGGTGTAGCCCTTTCTGTTGTGATAGCGGCCCGCAATTAAGGTGGCATCCTTTGATTGAGGACAGAAGCCATTTTCTGTACTGCGAAGATCTAGAGGCATCAAAATTTCTTCTACCTTTACTCTGAAAGAAATTCTCTTTAAGGTGCCGTGTGCAATTGATAAAGATATTCTATGTGATACTTAGAAACTATTTTTCTGAACTAATGCCTTCTCGTGTGTCGCCTGTCAATTACTGTGAAACAGTGCAGCTTCATCACAGAGTGCTAGAGAAGCTACAGACCTGGGATGAACTCCATACAGTGCTTGATGTACCTGGAGAAGGAGGAGAATGTTCTTGTTCTGTATATTTAGTGAAATGTTTATTCCAAATTCTTCAGAGGATTGTTTCCGCTAAAGAATGTTGAGGTCGGTCTGTGGCGGCGGCAGGAGCTGATCCGTAGCTACGTTCTGCCCAAGAGACTCTGCACTGCATCGTAAGGCATCTTCACAATCAAGTCATTTTGGTAGTTGTTGCACAGTCATTGAAATAGAAGACCCTGCAGGTTACATGCTGGACCTCCAGGAAATATAGGTGGCCCCAGTACGTAGTGCTCTCTGAATATTCAAGATTATTTTGGAAATGAAAGCTAGATGTATATTTATTAAATAAAGTTTAATAATGGCCTCTGCATGCAACCTCAGATGGAATGGATTGTAAATCTAAGGTTTTCCTTAGTTGATAGTACTTTAATGGGACCATCCGCCCTGCGATTCTAGAAAACCCTGTGGGACCACATTCCATTAACCCTATCAGTCTGCATTGTTTGCACCTGTTGACATACTAGTATGGATTTGGCATTGCCATATTTAAAAAAATAAAAATCCTTCTGTTGAGTCTTCAGTCCAAGTGTCAGTGATTACAGGCCATTAAAATAATTGGATTCGCACAGGGGCATGGTGCCATTTGGTGAACTTTTAAAGGGAATGTGTCGTAAGCATTTAGACCACCAAACCACCACCCTCCTGTTATCTAGGCCAGTTCACAATGATGATCTTCTATATTAGGAATCGGCAACCTCCGACACTCCAGCTGTTCTGAAACGACAACTCCCCGAATTCTCATTTCACTTCTATGGAAGTTACAAGAACAGCCGATCAAGTGTGCATGCTGGGAGTTGTAGTTTCACAGCAGCTGGCGTGCTGATGGTTGCTGATCTCTGTTCTACTGTATATTTTGGCAGATTTGGTATAATTGAGAAAAAGAATGTGTAACAGTGTATTCAAATACCTGTAAGGAGTCATGAAGGTGAAGTCGCTTTTCAGAAGTCATTTTGGCCAGTCCCACTCCTTATGTGACTGACATCCCTCAAGTTGGGATATATTATTACAAGCCATTTCTCCTGGAATCTGGCACTGTACTGACCTCAGCTTCATCTGCAGATGCCTCAGGTGACGCTGGAGGTGGCTTGTGATGAGGTACCTGGTATGTGGGACATCACTCAAGCCACTGACTACTCTGGAGAGCGGCTTGACCCTATGACTCCTTCCAGACATTTGATTACAGCGTTCAAAGTTCTTTTTCTGTGTTAAGGTGAATCTGCCAGAATATAGAAGATTAGAGGGGTTGTGTCACTAATATAAATGTACCCCACCCAACAGATATATCACTGTCATATCGCTGTTATATCACTTTCCCCAAATACCTTTATTCTAAAGTTATCAGCCTGCCGTTGCACCCTGTGGGTTATCAGTTTTGATTTCAGTTGCTGTTGGTTCCGTCCTGTAGTGGAGCCTTGTAATACAGGACGCACATGCTCACAGCACTTCTTTTCCTTCCCTTCAATAACCACTCCTCTATGTGCAGGGTCAGGGATGAATGGACAGACGGACAATAGATAGATTGACATAATGATGACTCTTGCTGTAACAAATGATGGACATTAGCACACGTTGCCTCTGGTATAAATGCAGTTGAGCATTTTGAATATGTGGAACGGTTAGTGTCACATGTCCTGCTGATGTGAGGACACATCTCACTGCCCTAAGGCATGATGGGACAGCAATCACATTGACAAACCAGAAAGTAGGATTCAAGCCTGGAGAGAAAGAGAAAACTGCAAGTGAGGTACATTTGAAAAAAAAAATGGAAAAACCCCAATCCAAGTAGGAATGGGAGCTAGAGTACTTGGTAAAAATAAACTTTAGAGTAAAAAAAAAAGTAGTTTGTGCACACCCCCTTTAAATACTGATAAAATAGGTGATAATCCTGAGCGCTGCACGATGTGCCTGATGAAGTCGGTGGTTCGCCGGGAAATGTGTCACACTGTGTACATTACAGTGCATGTTTTATTGTTCAAATAAAGGTTTTTATTTACACAGTGCTGTAGAATATCACCTATTTTATCAGTATTTGGCCTGTTTCTGCCAGGCTGTAGAAGTCCCTTGGAGGTGAAGAGCTGTAGTCTGCAGAGAAAGAATGTTTGCTGTGCCCACCCCACAGATGTGCCACATCTCCTGCACATCTCCATCCGGTAGGTGCAAATGATTTGTTTTATTGGTGTTGTCTTGTGTCCTATCTGTTTTCAGAATATAGAAGACTGTCATTGTGAACTTGTCAAAGTCCTGGATAACAGATGGTTAGTGGTTTGGGAACCTACATCCTAGTGACATGTTCCCTTTAAATTCCTGTATAGAGAATACATCACCAGCAGGGCGGCTTAGTTGTACCAATAAGAAAGTGTTAATGTACAGACAATGCTGGCCCTAAGATGAGGGGTGTAGTTCAGGTTCTATAGGTCCTCTAGGCAAGTTGCCTACATTGCCTAGATCTAGTAATATTTGGGGACTGAACCTGCTGATTGTGGGGTTGTATTGTAATCAAGACTATTTTAGAGATTATATATGTTAATTAAGTTAAATATATTGTTTTCATTTTACTGGTTAATAAACCTGATTTACATTGTTTGAGTTATTCGTAGTCTGTGACATATTATTCCAAGATTTATTGTGCTAATCATTTCAGAATGTCTTCTGGGAATGTATAGTATTCAGCTATGGCCAGGGGCGGACTGGGAAAGAATACTAAAAGCAGCCCTGTTTTGTAGTCGGGTCCAAATTGATGGAAGGCAGGGCCAGCAATACTATATTGTGGTACATTATACCGCAGTCCATCACAAAATACTGCCAGCAGCACAAAATACATCTCCAAAAACTTCCACTGGCCATCAATAAGGAGGGCCCAGGCGGCCCCCTGGATATCAGCCCACCTAGAAATTTCCCTGTAAGGTCTATGGCCAATCCGCCCCTGGCTATGGCTAGTTTCACGTCTGCGGCTGTCCTTTCCGGAAGCCTGCCGGAGTTATCCAGATCAGGCATTGCTGGATACTGCTGCCTGCCTGTCCAGCTGAGATGTCGGGAATCACTCGGACAAAAACTACTGCCACAGTCCTTGTCTGGCCGATTCCTGGCATTGTATGCAAGGTCAGCCGCAGATGTGAAACTAGCCTTTTATAGTTCTCAAGATTTGCTACTGCTAAAGGCTGTGGCTTCCCTTCCAGAAATGTCATTTTTTTGGGCACAGACAGACAACGGTTTGCTTGGAAATTATGCACTGTAAGGGATCATAGATTTCTATAAAGAGCATTTGTGGTCATGGCTACCGAGAGAATGCACCCTACCCCACCTGAACCTACCTAACACCTAAGCGGTTAGAGTTGTGCCGCAACCGTGACATAGAAGGGACACCAGAAAGAGGGAAAAAAGGCATACAGAGTAGCAAGAGTAATTTATTACAACATGATCACAAGACCAAACTTTGGAAAGCCAATGACATTTCTGCTTTGGGATGAGGGATGTAGCGACTAAAGCAGGAGCGCCAGCGCCCAACTTCTGGATAACATGCGCTGGCACCTGATTTTTGGAGGCCGCGGACGCTGCTCCTATACGAAATGAATGACCTGAAATCGAGGCGGGGTCGCCGCCCAGACTCCCAACTAAGGAGCGTATGTGAGACACAAACTGATGAGTACTAAGTGGCGACACCCCAAAAGGCAACAGTGGACTATCTGGCCTGTGACCTACAAAGGCTGCCTGCAACTGCTGAAGGACCCTGACTGGGCACCACCGGTGGAACGTGGGGAAGTAGGACACTGGGACCAGGGACCCGTCTGAGAGGTCTTGGATGACCTCAGTAATAAAGTGAAACCCTCAAGATGCGGAACCAGTTGGCTAACTGTGACAAACTTACTACTATTGGGGGGACAAGTAAACTCACCAGGCCTCAAGAAACCGTAAAAGGCTGAATAAATAGCTGCTTTAAGTACCAAGCTGGGCAAAACCCCGAAAGGATTCTTATCCAGAACATCAGACAGGTTACGGAATAGCCTACCAGTAGAGTTGAGCGAACACCTGAATGTTCGGGTTCGAGAAGTTCGGCCGAACTTCCCGGAAATGTTCGGGATCCGAACCCGACCCGATCTTCGTCCCGAACCCGAACCCCATTGAAGTCAATGGGGACCCGAACTTTTCGGCACTAAAAAGGCTGTAAAACAGCCCAGGAAAGAGCTAGAGGGCTGCAAAAGGCAGCAACATGTAGGTAAATCCCCTGCAAACAAATGTGGATAGGGAAATGAATTTAAAAAAAAATAATAATAATAATTAACCAATATCAATTGGACAGAGGTCCCATAGCAGAGAATCTGGCTTCACGTCAGCAGAGAATCAGTCTCTTCATGCCATAGCAGAGAATCTGGCTTCATGTCAGCACAGAATCAGTCTTCATGTCATAGCAGAGAATCAGGCTTCACGTCACCCACCACTGGAACAGGCCACTGTCACATATTTAGACCCAGGCAGAGGAGAGAGGTCGCGTAACAGAGAATCTGGCTTAATGTCAGCACAGAATCAGTCTTCATGTCATAGCAGAAAATCAGGCTTCACGTCACCCACCACTGGAACAGGCCACTGTCACACATTTAGGCCCCGGCACCCAGACAGAGGAGAGAAGTCCCGTAACAGAGAATCTGGCTTCATGTCAGCACAGAATCAGTCTTCATGTCATAGCAGAGAATCAGGCTTCACGTCACCCACCACTGGAACAGGCCACTGTCACATATTTAGGCCCCGGCACCCAGACAGAGGAGAGGTTCATTCAACTTTGGGTTGCCCCGCAATATAATGGTAGAATGAAAATAAAAATAGGATTGAATGAGGAAGTGCCCTGGAGTACAATAATATATTGTTAAGGGGAGGTAGTTAATGTCTAATCTGCACAAGGGATGGACAGGTCCTGTGGGATCCATGCCTGGTTCATTTTTATGAACGTCAGCTTGTCCACATTGGCTGTAGACAGGCGACTGCGTTTGTCTGTAATGACGCCCCCTGCCATGCTGAATACACGTTCAGTCAAAACGCTGGCCGCCGGGTAGGCCAGCACCTCCAAGGCATAAAAGGCTAGCTCTGGCCACATGGACAATTTGGAGACCCAGAAGTTGAATGGGGCCGAACCATCAGTCAGTACGTGGAGGGGTGTGCACAGGTACTGTTCCACCATGTTAGTGAAATGTTGCCTCCTGCTAACACGTTCCGTATCAGGTGGTGGTGCAGTTAGCTGTGGCGTGGTGACAAAACTTTTCCACATCTCTGCCATGCTAACCCTGCCCTCAGAGGAGCTGGCCGTGACACAGCTGCGTTGGCGACCTCTTGCTCCTCCTCTGCCTTCGCCTTGGGCTTCCACTGGTTCCCCTGTGACATTTGGGAATGCTCTCAGTAGCGCGTCTACCAACGTGCGCTTGTACTCGCGCATCTTCCTATCACGCTCCAGTGTAGGAAGTAAGGTGGGCACATTGTCTTTGTACCGGGGATCCAGCAGGGTGGCAACCCAGTAGTCCGCACACGTTAAAATGTGGGCAACTCTGCTGTCGTTGCGCAGGCACTGCAGCATGTAGTCGCTCATGTGTGCCAGGCTGCCCAGAGGTAAGGACAAGCTGTCCTCTGTGGGAGGCGTATCGTCATCGTCCTGTGTTTCCCCCCAGCCACGCACCAGTGATGGGCCCGAGCAGCTTTGGGTGCCACCCCGCTGTGAACATGCTTCATCCTTATCCTCCTCCACCTCGTCCTCCAGTAGTGGGCCCTGTCTGGCCACATTTGTACCTGGCCTCTGCTGTTGCAAAAAACCTCCCTCTGAGTCACTTCGAAGAGACTGGCCTGAAAGTGCTAAAAATGACCCCTCTTCCTCCTTTTCCTCCTGGGCCACCTCCTCTTCCGTCATCGCCCTAAGTGTTTTCTCAAGGAGACATAGGAGTGGTATTGTAACGCTGATAACGGCGTCATCGCCACTGGCCATGTTGGTGGAGTACTCGAAACAGGGCACACAGGTCTCGCATGGAGGCCCAGTCATTGGTGGTGAAGTGGTGCTGTTCCGCAGTGCGACTGACCCGTGCGTGCTGCAGCTGAAACTCCACTATGGCCTGCTGCTGCTCGCACAGTCTGTCCAGCATGTGCAAGGTGGAGTTCCACCTGGTGGGCACGTCGCATATGAGGCGGTGAGCGGGAAGGCCGAAGTTACGCTATAGCGCAGACAGGCGAGCAGCGGCAGGATGTGAACGCCGGAAGCGCGAACAGACGGCCCGCACTTTATGCAGCAGCTCTGACATGTCGGGGTAGTTGCAAATGAACTTCTGCACCACCAAATTCAGCACATGCGCCAGGCAAGGGATGTGCGTCAAACCGGCTAGTCCCAGAGCTGCAACGAGATTTCGCCCATTATCGCACACCACCAGGCCGGGCTTGAGGCTCACTGGCAGCAACCACTCGTCGATCTGTTCTATACCCCGCCACAACTCCTGTGCGGTGTGGGGCCTGTCCCCCAAACATATGAGTTTCAGAACGGCCTGCTGACGTTTACCCCGGGCTGTGCTGAAGTTGGTGGTGAAGGTGTGTGGCTGACTGGATGAGCAGGTGGAAGAAGAAGAGGAGGAGGAAGCTGAGGAGGAGACAGGAGGCAAAGAATGTTGCCCTGCGATCCTTGGCAGCGGAAGGACGTGCGCCAAACAGCTCTCCGCCTGGGGCCCAGCCGCCACTACATTTACCCAGTGTGCAGTTAGAGAGATATAGCGTCCCTGGCCGTGCTTACTGGTCCACGTATCTGTGGTTAGGTGGACCTTGCCACAGATGGCGTTGCGCAGTGCACACTTGATTTTATCGGATACTTGGTTGTGCAGGGAAGGCACGGCTCTCTTGGAGAAGTAGTGCCGGCTGGGAACAACATACTGTGGGACAGCAAGCGACATGAGCTGTTTGAAGCTGTTTGTGTCCACCAGCCTAAATGACAGCATTTCATAGGCCAGTAGTTTAGAAATGCTGGCATTCAGGGCCAGGGATCGAGGGTGGCTAGGTGGGAATTTACGCTTTCTCTCAAATGTTTGTGAGATGGAGAGCTGAACGCTGCCGTGTGACATGGTTGAGATGCTTGGTGACGCAGGTGGTGGTATTGGTGGTACATCCCATGTTTGCTGGGCGGCAAGTGCCAACGTCCCTCCAGAGGTGGAGGAAGAGGCCGAGGCGGCAGCAGCAGAAGAGGTAGCAGGGGGAGCCTGAGTGACTTCCTTGTTTTTAAGGTGTTTACTCCACTGCAGTTCATGCTTTGCATGCAGGTGCCTGGTCATGCAGGTTGTGCTAAGGTTCAGAACGTTAATGCCTCGCTTCAGGCTCTGATGGCACAGCGTGCAAACCACTCGGGTCTTGTCGTCATCACATTGTTTGAAGAAGTGCCATGCCAGGGAACTCCTTGAAGCTGCCTTTGGGGTGCTCGGTCCCAGATGGCGGCGGTCAGTAGCAGGCGGAGTCTCTTGGTGGCGGATGTTCTGATTTTGCCCACTGCTCCCTCTTTGTCTTTTGCTACGCTGTTGGCTCGGTCTCACCACTGCCTCTTCCTCCGAACTGTGAAAGTCAGTGGCACGACCTTCATTCCATGTGGGGTCTAGGACCTCATCGTCCCCTGCATCGTCTTCCACCCAGTCTTGATCCCTGACCTCCTGTTCAGTCTACACACTGCAGAAAGACGCAGCAGTTGGCACCTGTGTTTTGTCATCATCAGAGACGTGCTGAGGTGGTATTCCCATGTCCTCATCATCAGGAAACATAAGTGGTTGTGCGTTAGTGCATTCTATCTCTTCCACCCCTGGGGAAGGGCTAGGTGGATGCCCTTGGGAAACCCTGGCAGCAGAGTCTTCAAACAGCATAAGAGACTGCTGCATAACTTGAGGCTCAGACAGTTTCCCTGATATGCATGGGGGTGATGTGACAGACTGATGGGCTTGGTTTTCATGCGCCATCTGTGCGCTTTCTGCAGAAGACTGGGTGGGAGATAATGTGAACGTGCTGGATGCACTGTCGGCCACCCAATTGACTAATGCCTGTACCTGCTCAGGCCTTACCATCCTTAGAACGGCATTGGGCCCCACCAAATATCCCTGTAAATTCTGGCGGCTACTGGGACCTGAGGTAGTTGGTACACTAGGACGTGTGGCCGTGGCAGAACGGCCACGTCCTCTCCCAGGACCAGAGGGTCCACTAACACTACCACGACCATGTCCACGTCCGCGTCCCTTACTAGATTTTTTCCTCATTGTTACCGTTCACCACAATAAGAAAAATATTATTCGGGCCAATGTATTGAATTAAAATTCAGGCCTTTTTTTACAGACACCTAACACTGTCTGGCTATCTATTTAGGTACCGTATTACACTAATACAGGCACACCAGTTATGACAGATTTAGCTGAATATAAATGTGAGGCCTATTTTTTAGGCGCTGTGTGACAGGTATAGGTTTAATCACAGAATTAGACTTGTATCTAATAGTAGCGTGTGTGTTACGTTTTTCAGAATGACCCTATCAGCACCTTGAATCTAATATACCCTTTTAGGGATAGATTTAAAGTAGGCCTGATATAGCAGAAACTACTAATTTTGAGAATTGCAAATTTGGGAATTGTTTTTCAACCCAGAACAAAAACTGTGCTTTTACGGTCACTAAAAATAACTTGACCAGCTAAAACAGTACTGATTTGGAGGAATATAAATGTCAGGCCTGTTTTTTAGGCGCTGGGTGACAGGCTCAACTTGCCCCTGATGTAGTATATGGCCAAAAAATAACCACACTATTGATGGTTAAATGCACTTGGGTGACACAGGCTCAGCCTGCACCTGATGTAGTATATGGGCAAAAAAATAACCACACTATTGATGGTTAAATGCACTTGATGAAAGCTTGAACCTGATGTAGTATATGGCTAAAAAATAACCACACTATTGATGGTTAAATGCACTTGGGTGACACAGGCTCAGCCTGCACCTGATGTAGGATATAGCAAAAAATAACCACACTATTGATGGTTAAATGCACTTGGTGGTAGCTTGTGCTGGCGCACCACAAGCCACAAAATGGCCGCCGATCACCCCAGAAAAAAGTGATATAAAAACGCTCTGCGCAGCCTAAAAAAAGTGAGCAATTGAATATCAGCACTTCAATGATCCACAGCTGGAGATCGATCACTGAATGAAGTCTTTTGGAGGAGTTAATCTGCCTAATCTCGCCCTAACGTCGCAGCTGCAACCTCTCCCTACGCTTGTATCAGCAGATTGACGTGCAGCGCTACGTGACTCAAGCTTATATAGAGGCTGGGTCACATGCTGCACTGGCCAATCACAGCCATGCCAATAGTAGGCAAGGCTGTGATGGCCTCTTGGGGCAAGTAGTATGACGCTTGTTGATTGGCTGCTTTGCAGCCTTTCAAAAAGCACCAAGAAAGCGCCGAACACTGAACCCGGACTTTTACGAAAATGTTCGGGTCCGTGTCACGGACACCCCAAAATTCGGTACGAACCCGAACTATACAGTTTCTGGTTCGCTCATCCCTACCTACCAGTAACTGCGTATCTGGTCTCCTGGGCCATATCTGCTTAACCCCCTCCGCGTTGCTTTGACTGCGTGAACAGAAAACAACGAACCCCGTTCTGGATGGCTAACGGAAAGGAAATGCTGCACCCCTGACAGGTAGGATTTCACTGTGTTGTGTGACAGCTTAAGTTCCGAGTGGCAGTAACCTGTAAAAGCAAGAATGTACTCAATGAAGCTGGTCTCTCCTTGAGGGCATTTCTCCAGGAACTTGCAATATACGGCCCACCCGGTGCGGTAAGCCCTAGCCGTGTTCGGAGAACGTGACTTGGCTAATAAAGTATGGGCTGTGGCCAGGTGTCTAGTCAAACCAGAATTAGCAACTCGTGGGGAGGGACAGCAGCGCCCATAACATCCGTCTCTGGCATGACCTGTGAAAAAAGGGGAAAATTAGCCCTCGACAAGGCGTCCGCTGCCACATTTTGAGAACCTGACATATGCGTACTAGTAATACAGAAATGATGTTGCAACGAGAGTTGAACTAGACACCTCATGAGACACATGACATGAGACGACTTAGACAAACCACTGGTTATAATATCTACCACTGCGGCGTTGTCTGTTACAAACAACACAGTGAGGTTTGTCCAGCGGCTGCCCCAGATAAAAACGGCCGCTACTATGGAGTACAGCTCGAAGAGTGCTGAGGTCTGCAGGAAACCCGGGATCTGTCTAACCTCAACTGGCCACTCAACTGCGACCCAGTGGGTGCCAAAAATAGCAGCAAAACCTGTGCCAGCAGCCGCGTCCGAGAAAATTTCTGGAGACAAGCTAGACAATTCGGGAATAAACAAGGACACCCATTCCACTGGCTGAGGAAGGGGTCCCACATGTGTAGGTCAGATAAGGCATGACTATCCAGGCATACCGGGCTGTCTTGGTTCGGAGCAGAAGCGAGAAGGGCCAACAAACGGGAAATGAATGACCTGCCTTGTGGAATGATCCTCATCGCAAAATTGAACATGCCCAGTAACGACTGTAAATTAGCCTTAGTGACCACGGTGGTAACTGAGAACCTGTGAACAACTTCCCTGATCCTAACTAACTTATCTGATGGCAACCTGGCTAACATGTTCTCTGAATCTAACACTATGCCTAGGAAAGTAATGGTTGTGGATGGTCCCTCAACTTTCTTGGGGGATACAGGGACGCCCACCTGAGAAAAGCAACTCAAAAGTTTCCCCAGACCCTGGGGGGCCGGCCCTGACCTCTCGATCAGCAGGAAGTCATCCAAGTAATGGATGACATGTTCACAGTGGATTTTATTCTCTAATACCCAATGGAGGGCCTGAGCCAACTGATCGAACATCCACGGGCTGCTCTTAGAACCAAAAGTAAGTTTTGTGGAAAAGTAGTATTGGTCCCTCCACTTAATGCCGTGCCACTGCCAGAGAGCAGGCGCAATAGGGAGTAACTTAAAGGCATCAGAGATATCGGCTTTGGGCAGAGCTGCTTCGGGTCCTAACTGAATGATAATGGCGATGGCCTGGTCAATGGAAGAATACCTCATGCCCACTTCCTCTGATGGAATAAGGGAATTGAGGCTAGGGACATGGGAACCATGCGGGGCTGACAGGTCTATGATCAGTCTCTCCTTCTTACTAAACTTACCCGTGACCACCCCTACGGGTCTAACTCTCCACCGCTGGAAAGGGGGCATCTTAAAAGGACCGATCAAAAAACCCTTATCTAACTCAGCGTTTATCAGCTTGTCTATGGCGCTAGGATTCTTGCCGGCTGACTGAAGATTCTTATATTCATGGGTAAACTCTGGAACAGTGACCAACCCGGTATGAAAACCTTTAGAAAATCCTGAAATTAAAAACTCCACGCAACCTGGATTAGGATGACCCACCAAGAACCCCTGTAAGCAACCAGTATCCACAACACTCATGTAAGCTTTGATTGACTTTAAGGTGCATGCGACTTTGGGGTGGGCCCTGAAACAATTAGAACAAATGTGTAGCAAGCGGTATTGACTGAAATTACACGAAGAGTAATTATAATTGTTACAAATCTGGGCCCTACCCAACTGAACAATAGGCCGACCTAACTTGTCAACTGAGCTGGAAGACCTGAAAACATCTAGGGGTCCGGCCGACGAACCAGAAGGGTTAGACGGCGCACTGGTGGCTGACTTGTGACACCACTCAGCTGGGAGTGGAAAATTGGAAGGAGCTTTCAACCCAGCAAAATGTCTACAAAATTACTCTGTGTTTAAATTGGACCAATCTGTGACGAACTGAAACTGCGCTAAAGCTGCCGCTGCCTTGGCGGAAAATGAACAGTGGTAATCATAAAATGAACACCCGCCATACTTATACCCTAACTCTGTGACTCGGAAAAGGTACAAATCAAGCTCTTCCCTCCTATCAGGCCTAACAGAACATATCACATCTCTGAACAGACTTAACGCCATGACAAATTTGGGGATCATCAACTTGCGATTGAGCCTGTGGTCGCGGCCTCTCAGCACCACAGAGACCTCCCCTCAGGCAATGACCTTATTATCGGACAAGTCCCTGGTAACAACCACCAAAGAGGCAAGGTTAACATCCCTACCCTCTAGTATATCTTTCCTGATGTTAGCCGGAACAAAATGTGCAGGAAAGACATTGGGAGCGGCCTGCGTTGGACGACAGCCACCTGCCGCGGATGTAGAGGCAACAGGTAAGTCCGGAGGAGAGACCGGAACGACCAAAGCGCGAGACTCAACCGTCTCCAACCTTGCTTGAATACTAGTAACAGCCGACGTTAGGCTATTCAACATGACGTGTAACTGGGTGAGTGACGTTTGCACCGTGGCCATGGAGACGTCATCTTGACACTGAGCCACTGAACCTTTCAACAGCCGGTACAACTCAGCCTTCCTGGCGGAAGCCGGGAAAGGAATACCCCTCTTAGTCAGTTCTGAAATAAGCCTAGGGATAGTCCATGCACGAAGGGACGGAATACTGCCCCCTTCAGACATTCCCACAACATCCTCATCCACGGAAGCCTCAACGATATCCGAAGCTCGCGACATAACAGCTGTAGAGACAATACAACACGAAACAAGGGATAGCGAATGAGACATGAACGACACTAGCAACCTCTCTCCTCCCCCCCGACGTGTACCCCTACTACCTGGCAGGTAAGCCAAGATCCTGGACGTAACTTGAGAGAAACGCTGGAACCTGGAAGCAAACAATCATGCCGTCAACACCGGATTACACACCGCGCCGGGATGAAAAACCACAAACAACGGTAAGAGGAGGGTGAGCAAACGACTAGCGAGTAGAATTGAAGGAGACAATGTAACTTAAATAATTTACTGTTTACTTCACCTTCCCTTTTTTTTATTATTTTTATTATACCACTCCAAAAAGTTCCTTCATAACAAGAACCTGACCTGTGACCGTAACCACCCAAATTAGGGCCAGCGAGCCGTACTCCCTAACCCCGCCTACTGCCTGATAGAAGTAAAAGAACGACACCTGCGACTATGACCTGCCTCCCTAACGGGGAAAGCCCAGGTGATAAGGCGCTAACGGAACCCAACAAGTGAAAAATAAACCGCAGCCAGAGACCGCAAAGCACTCCCTCCAAAACCACCCCCCCTAACTCCCTACCCTACACTCCTCCACATTAACCCCCTAGACACGGTTATACAATTAATAATTATTACACATTCTACTCTCCTGCTACCACCCCACAAAGACCACCCTCAAGACTGCTACTGACTGATCCAAAACAGGGATCTACACACACCCTGCCTGTACTGGCAACAGCAGTGACAGACCGGCAAAAACCCTAACCTACTCAAGACCCCTCATCAAGCCCTGCCCCCTTTCTATCTAATAGCACGGCGGCCCGTGCCAGACTTTGAGACGAACAGCTGATCGGGGACACGCTGCCTCCTGCACCCTGACGTGTCGTGCCGCGTGGGGAGCTAGCGTTGCTCCCTGGCAGACCGCTCCGTGCGGGGGTTCCCCCCGCCAGCCGGACTTCAATGCGCTGGGCTGCAGGACGTAGCAGCTACTTACCAATACGGGACGCTGCAGACCACGAGGCACAGCTACACCACAAACACCGCTCTCAGGACACGCCGCTCTCCAACCAAGGGAAACCAGGTACCGGTCCAAAACGCAGAACGACGTGCAAGGTCGAACATAAAGGCAGCGGTGCCCCTCCCACAAATACAGGCCAATGAATCAGCCTTTACACATATCTCTCACAGTATATTACAGCAGGCTCTTGTAACATCTAATCCCTCACTCTCCATAGAGATCGATTAATGGAATACGCTCAGCATTTTCTGCTGTAAAACAGTATAGGATGGAGCAGAGGCACAGTAATGTCCATACTTGTCTGCATGTAGGGGGTGAATTGCCAGATGAAACTACTTTATGCATTAGAGGGGTTATTTTATTACATAATGTTACGGTGTACTTTCCCTAGGGAATGGAGCGTTGCTGAGTGCTGCTGTGCAGGGAGAAAACTGTAAGGTTATGTTCACATGAGATGAGGCTGCTGTGGATTTTTCATAGAAGAAAATCTGAGGTGTTTTTACCAGAATTCCACAGGTGCACAATTCATAATGGAAAAACTGCTGTTTTGCTGCAGGTTTTAAACTTTGCATTGCACAAGATAACACGACATGCTACAGAGCAGTGATGAGCAAATCGATTCATTCATCAAAACAGACTCCCCTTTGATTAACATCTCCCCTGGGCCCTGTACCTTTGTCCTGAGTAGCAGCGCATGCGCAGAGGCTGTGCTGCTGCCACAGCTGCACAGATGCTGACTATATGTGCTTGGAAGTGTAGCAGTATATGCACAGTTGGCATTTGCGCTGCTCCGGTAGAAGCAGCAGAGCCTCGGAGTAATGCTGCAGGTGCAAGGTTCACAGGTCCAGGTGAGACGTCCAGCCCTGTCCATCAAGAGGGAGCTTCTTGAGCAGCAGGAACAGTCCTCCGCTACTCAAGAAGTATTTGAACACATCGATTCACTGATCTCTACTACAGAGTTTAGGGCAGGCATCTTCAAACTGCGGCCCTCCAGCTGTTGTAAAACTACAACTTCCACAATGCCTTGCTGTAGGCTGATACCTGTAGGCTGTTCGGGCATGCTGGGAGTTGTAGTTTTGCAACATCTGGAGGGCCGCAGTTTGAGGATGCCTGGTTTAAGATCTGCACTGCAGGTCAAGTTATATACAGATTTCGCTGCAGATTTTTCCAGAGTGTGAATGAAGTTTTCTAAAATCCCTCCGCCTTGCTGGTACTGTAATATGCTGTGGATTTTTCATGTGCGAATCCACAGCATATACTCCACATGCACATATTCCCTCAAGGTGCTGCAGCTACTATACTGGCATTTTGGGGCCCGGTCATCATATTCCTATGATCGACAAGTGATGTACGTGCAAAATACTTGAAAAAGTGGTAAAATCTGTTATAATGATAAACGAAAGCTCACACTGAAGTAGATCAAGAAGTGTATTTTTTTTTTTATTCAGATCAGTACAACAGGCAGAGTATCAGGTCACATCAGAATTGCCCTTTGGGCTTGAATAATGTCACCATAGCCTGCATCTGTGATAAATTCTGTCATTTGTATAAATGGTCAGGCAGTGGATTAGTTGTAAATTCCATCCAGGAAATCCACTAAGTTGCAATAACGATGCATGTGAATGGGGTTGCATAAAACCCGTAAAAGTTTAAAAATCTGCAGCATGCCCTATTTGCTTTCAGATGTTGCCCACTGCTAGTGTTACATATGACATGGACAGGAAACTGTTAAAGCAGTTATCATCCTCATGAGCTAGAGAAATCATATCCCCTTTCAATTGCCTTGTAGGTGCCATCAACAGTATACATGTGCCTTTTACAGCAGCAGGTCTGAAGTTACTTAAGCCTGTATTATGTCCCAGAGCTGTATTCACAACTCTGCTGGTTGTCAATGGAAACAGCGTAAAAGCTTGTGAAAGTAAAAATATCTTTGTGCTGTGTTAGCCAGTAAATAGAAGATTTGAGATTCTTTAGTAGTTGATACCTTTTTTATGGCTAGCTGAGAAGATGATGACCAGAGATGAGCGAATTGATTCTAAGGAATTTAAAGGGGGGGGTCCCATCTTGGACATTGGAGTCCCATCTTGGACATTGGAGTCCCACCTTGGACATTGGAGTCCCACAGACCCTCTACACAACTGCTTAGTCCTCTGCTCCCAAAAATACTCCCAAGTACAGCTCTGGACATTGTTGCCCCCCTCACACACAACAAAACCCGAAAAATCAACAGACAACCTTGGCACACCAACCTGACCAAAAAACTCCAGGGCTGCTGAGCGGCGATGGAAGAAATGCCATTCTAAGGATCACTTCACTACATATAAGCAATCACTCCTCGTATCCAAATCCTCACTCGCTGATGCAAAACAGGCCTACTTCTCATCCCTCATATCTTCCCTGTTCCACAGCCCTAAACAACTTTTTAGCACTTTTAACTCCCTTCTCTGTCCCCCAGTGCCCCCACCCTATTCTCTCATCTCAGCTGAGGACTTTGCCACATACTTCAAACAAAAGATAGTCAACATTAGAGAAAGCGTCACTGCACAGTCCACACAGACCATCTACACAACTGCTCAGTCCTCTTCTCCCAAAACCCACTTCTCCAACATTACAGAAGAAAAATTCTCCATTCTACTCTCTAGATCACATCCCACCTCATCCCTAACCTCACCACAGTTTTTATCCCAGCCCTAACTAATTTCTTCAGCCTATCACTAACCTCTGGTGTCTTCCCCTCTTGTTTTAAACATGCTACCATTACATCCATCCTTAAAAAGCCTTCACTTGACCCATTTTCTTTGTTCAGTTATCGCCCCATATCACTTCTTACATATGCCTCAAAGCTACTTAAGCAACATGTCCATTCTGAACTGTCCTCTCCTCCTGCTCTCCCTTTGACCGGCTACAATCTGGCTTCCAACCCCACCACTCAACTGCCCTTACCAAAGTCACCAATGACCTACTAATAGCCAAAACCAAAAAACATTACTCTGTCCTCCTTCTCCTTGACCTGTACTCTCCCTTTGACACTGTCGACCACTCCCTTCTGTTACAAACTCTCTTATCTCTTGGCATCACTGACCTGGCCCTCTCCTGGATCACATCATACCTCACAGACTGGACGTTTAGCGTCTCCTACTCTCACACCACCTCCATGTCTCATTCTCTCTCTGTTAGTGTCCCGCAAGGCTCTGTCCTAGGACCTCTGCTCTTCTCTATCTACACTTTCGGCTCCTGACAGCTCATAGAGTCCCATGGCTTTAAGTATCGCTTTTATGCTGACAACACACAAATCTACCTCTCTGGTCCAGACATCACCGCCTTACTATACAGAATCCCACAATGCCTATCTCCCATATCCTTTTTCTCCTCTCGCTTTCTAAAACCTAACATGGATATAAAACGGAATTCATCATCTTTCCCCCATCTTGCTCAACCTCCCCGCCCAACAGACCTATCTATCATAATCAATGGCTGCACACTCTCCCCAGTCAACAGTCTGCTGCCTTGGAGTGACCTTGGATTCTGCCCTGTCCTTCCAACTGCACATCAAAGCCCTTTCCACCACCTGCCGCCTCCAACTCAAAAACCCCTCCCGCATCCGCACTTTCCTCAACTTTGAGTCTGCGAAAATGCTTGTACATGCCCTCATCATCTCCCGCCTAGACTACTGCAACATTCTCCTATCTAGCACTCTCGCACCCGTCCAATCTATCCTCAACTCTGCTGCCTGACTAATCCACCTCTCACCCTGTTACTCCTCTGCCAATCCCTTCACTGGCTCCCCATTGCCCAGCGAATTCAGTTCAAAATACTAATACATACATGGCTGTCCACAACCTGTCCTCTCCCTACATCTCTGAGCTACTTTACCTATACATCCCCACACGCAATCTCCGATCCTCACAAGACCTCCTCTCCTCTTATCACCTCTTCCAACAATCGCCTCCAATATTTCTCCCGTGCATCCCCCATCCTCTGAAACTCGCTACCCCAACATATCAGACTCTCACCTACATCGAATCCTTCAAAAGAAATCTAAAAACCCACCTCTTCAGACAAGCCTACAACCAGTGACCCTGCTGTCTCTATACCGCCATGATCAGCTTTACACTCTCCTACTGTGTCCTTCTCCCATACCATGTAGATTGTAAGTCCTCACGGGCAGGGCCCTCTCTCCTTCTGTACCAGTTTGTAACTCGTCTTGTTAATGCTTAGTTCAATTGTCTGTATTATGTATGTATACCCCTTTTCATATGTACAGCGCTATGGAATGATTGGCGCTTTAATAATAAATAATAATAATAATACGCCCTCAAAGTCTAATAGGTGTAAGCCCCAGAGACGTGAATGGAGCGGTGGCTGCGCTTGCATGGTGCGCTTCCCATTCATTTCAATAGGACTCCCGAAAATAGATGAGCGTGCTATTTTCGGCACTCTTGTAGGAGTGACTGGAGGGCGGCCATGCATGCATACCCTCCGGCACTATGCGAGCTCTGTTCCTATCATTTCTGGGACCTGAACCTATCGGACATTGGAGGCATATCCTAGCAATATGCCCCCAATGTCCAAGATGGGAATATCTCTTTATTGTTTTCAGGAGACTCCCTACTCCCTTTGATTGACAAGGCTAGATGTCTCACCAGTCAGTCTCGTGCATGTGCTGTTGCTTTAAGAATTGGCGAAAGAACCTGGTGCTTCTACCTAAGCATCGCAGATACTGACTGTGCACACACCGTTGATGTCTGGGTACACGTGGAGGTGGAGCGATTTTGTCTCAAGCCGCTGGCTGGTGGTAGATTGACAGAGCGGGCAAAATATCTGGCCCTATCAATTAAAGTGGAGTCCCTATGGCTGTGTGAACTGAAAAATAAAGGTATGGCTCCTGAAAGGATGGTAGTAAAAAATGAAAATGCAAAAATTGAAAAAATCGCCCTGTCTGTAAGGGGTTAATAAACTCCTAATAGCTGTTCTTTTTTTTAATTTTCCTTCTCTGGGCTTTTAATATTGATGACCTACCCTTAGGATAGGTCATCAATATAAGATCGGCAGGGGTCCAACACCCGCGCAGACCAACTTTATGAGGTGACGCACCGTGGGCACGTGCTGTCTCCTGTCTCTCTTTCTGCTGCTGCTACAGTCAGGTCCATAAATATTGGGATATTGACACAAGTCTAACATTTTTGGCTCCATACACCACCACAATGGATTTGAAATGAAACAAACAAGATGTGCTTTAACTGCAGACTGTCAGCTTTAGGCCTCATGCACACGACCGTTGTGTGCATCCGTGGCTGTTGTTCCATTTTCCGTGATTTTCTGCGGACCCTTGACTTTCAATAGGTCCGTTGAAAACTCGGAAAATGCACCGTTGTTCATCCGCGGCCGTGATCCGTGTTTCCTGTCCGTCAAAAAATATGACCTGTCCTATTTTTTTGACGGACAACGGTTCACGGACCCATTCAAGTCAATGGGTCCGTGAAAAAACACGGATGCACACAAGATTGGCATCCGCGTCCGTAGGCTACTTTCACACAGACGGATCACACAAACTCTCTGCTGCCACCAATGATGGGGGGAAAGAATTTTAATTAGGAGGGGGAGGGAGATTTCATGATCTAACTCAAATCCGATGGTATATTCTAACATAGAGGCGTTCCCATGGTGATGGGGACGCTTCAAGTTAAAATATACCTGTCACAGCCAGACAGCTGAGAAGCGCTCACAGGAGCTTCTCAGATCCTCCTCCTTGAATTTCTTTGTTTTGGTTTAGTTTCTCATCTCGTTAGTCTATCTCAGCTGTCATGCAGTTGGACTGATCGCTACCCTTTAAGTTCCTCCCCATAATGCAGTAGTGTGCGGCTGATACAACTTCCTGGAGTGTGTGTGCATGCTGTTCCCAGTTCCCAGTTCCCAGTCGTCATTCGTCTGCAAGATAAGTGCTGTTTATGTATTTATGATTTTGTCTTTTCTGGATCCAGGTGACCCTGACTCCCTCCGTGTCAGTGTAGGGAGCCGGTGGTCGTGTCCCTTCACTATTGTAGGGTCTTCAGGTAATAGATAGCCGAGGAACGTGGATATGCGGCCATCCACCTTTGGGGTGTTCGCATAGGCTGAGCAGTGAGGGAGAGCGGCAGGTCTATTGCAGGGGTCTCCCTTTGTTCCTTAGTTGTGTATCCAGAGAGACATTGTTTATATGGTATTGTCTTGTTTCCTGTACACCATCCGTGACATTATCAGCCGCCAAAACCGTCTCAAGCATGGATCCGGTTTCACTTTTGGCTGAACGCTTTCAGGGTCTTTCTTTGGAGGTAGCTGATCTCCGTAAGACTTTTTCTCAGTTTCAAGTGACCGGTTCAGCTTGCGTTCATGGAGTTTGTGCTGAGCCTAAGATCTCGCTCCCGGATACGTTCCCCGGGGGTAGTGAGAATTTTGTGCGTTTTAGAGAGGCTTGCAAACTCCATTTTCGCCTTCTTCCCCATTCTTCTGGTGATGAAGAACGGAGGGTGGGGATCATTATATCGCTGCTCAGGGGTAACGCTCAGTCCTGTCAGCCCCTTCTGAGCAGGAGTCCATGCAGCTGGGGTTGATTGCCTCTGACAATAGAAGATTCAGCCCGCAGGGGAGGGTTTGTTTTTGTTGTGGAGGTATAAATCATCTGGCAAATGTTTGTCCCTCTAGGAGATTCAGGCAGTTTTCTGGGAGTAATAAAGAGACAAAAAGGAAAAAATCTTTTAAAAATGTTCTGTCTGTTACTATTGGCAGGATTGAGGCGGAAATTGAAGGTTTTCCGTTTGCTTGTAGTTCCCGTTTTGTCCTGCCTGCTAGGATGGCGCTAGAGAGCAAGAGCATTTTTTGTGAGATTTTTGTGGATAGTGGAGCAGCTGTCAACCTCATTGATAATCAATTTGCAATAACTCATGGTTTCCAGGTATGCACTTTGGGAAAGGATATTCCTGTTTTTGCTATTGATTCAGCTCCACTTTCTCAGAAATCATTAAAGGGCATAGTTCACAATATCCGTTTAATTGTGAGTGATGCTCATGTTGAGGATGTGTCATGTTTCGTCCTTAGCGGTTTGCCTACTCCTCTAGTGTTGGGGCTACCCTGGCTCACTAAACATAACCCCACCATTGATTGGCAAGCGAGGCAAATAAATGGTTGGAGTAACTTTTGCAGAGAGAATTGCCTCATAACATCTGTTTCTGAGGTTTCTACTAAGACTGTACCACCTTTCCTCTCTGAATTTTTGGATGTCTTCTCTGAGAGTGGAGTTCAGGGTTTACCTCCGCACAGGGAGTATGATTGCCCTATTAATCTCATCCCAGGCGCCAAGCTGCCTAAATCTCGTTTATACAATCTCTCCCAACCTGAGAGGGTCGCTATGCGGACTTATATCTCTGAGAGTCTGAGAAAAGGACACATACGACCCTCGAAGTCACCTGTTGCCGCTGGTTTTTTCTTTGTTAAGAAAAAAGATGGTTCTTTAAGACCTTGTCTGGATTTCAGGGAGCTGAACAGTATCACTATTCGTGATCCTTATCCGCTTCCTCTGATCCCGGACCTGTTTAACCAGGTTGTTGGGGCTAAAGTCTTTTCCAAATTAGACCTAAGAGGGGCACACAACCTGGTTAGGGTCAGAGAAGGAGACGAATGGAAGACGGCTTTCAATACCCCTGAGGGCCATTTTGAGAATTTGGTTATGCCTTTTGGTTTGATGAATGCCCCAGCCGTTTTTCAGCATTTCGTCAACAGCATTTTTTATCATTTAATGGGAAAATTTGTATTAGTGTATTTGGATGACATTTTGATTTTTTCTCCTGATTTCAAGACTCATAAGGAACACTTACGTCAGGTCTTGCTCATCCTGCGGGAGAATAAATTATACGCGAAACTGGAAAAATGTGTGTTTGCGGTTCCAGAAATCCAATTTCTGGGGTTTCTTGTCTCCGCTTCTGGTTTTCGCATGGACCCCGAGAAGGTCCGCGCTGTGCTTGAGTGGGAGCTTCCTGAGAATCAGAAGGCGCTGATGCGTTTTTTGGGCTTTGCCAATTATTACAGGAAATTTATTTTGAATTATTCCACTGTTGTTAAACCACTCACTGATATGACCAGAAAGGGGGTAGATTTTTCTTCCTGGTCGGTAGAGGCGCGTAAGGCCTTTTCTAATATCAAGGAGAGTTTTGCTTCCGCTCCCATCCTAGTACAACCTGATATTTCGTTACCCTTCATAGTTGAGGTTGATGCTTCTGAGGTAGGGGTGGGTGCGGTCTTGTCTCAGGGTTCCTCTCCTGCCAAATGGCAACCGTGTGCCTTTTTCTCAAAGAAACTCTCCTCCGCAGAGAGAAATTATGATGTGGGAGATAGGGAATTGTTGGCCATCAAGTTGGCTTTTGAGGAATGGCGCCATTGGCTAGAGGGAGCCAGACACCCTATTACCGTGTTTACTGACCATAAAAATCTGGCCTACTTGGAGTCAGCCAAGCGTCTGAACCCGAGACAGGCCAGATGGTCTTTGTTCTTTTCAAGGTTTAATTTTGTTGTTACGTTCCACCCTGGGGTTAAGAATGTGAAGGCAGATGCCCTGTCACGTTGTTTTCCGGGAGGTGGGAATTTTGAAGACCCGGGTCCCATTTTGGCTGAAGGTGTGGTGGTCTCTGCTCTTTTTCCTGAATTGGAGGCAGAGGTGCAGGCAGCCCAGTCAGAAGCTCCTGATCTTTGTCCTCCTGGGAGGTTGTTTGTGCCTCTCGCTTTGAGACACAAGATTTTTAAAGAACACCACGACACGGTCCTTGCTGGGCACCCGGGGGCAAGAGCCACACTGGATCTCATCGCTCGGAGATTCTGGTGGCCTGCGCTTCGTAAGTCGGTTGAGGGTTTTGTGGCAGCTTGCGAGACTTGCGCTCGTGCCAAGGTCCCTCATTCACGGCCATCAGGTCCTCTCCTTCCTTTGCCCATTCCTTCCCGTCCTTGGACACATCTGTCCATGGACTTCATAACGGACTTGCCTCGTTCCTCGGGGAAGTCTGTGATTCTGGTGGTGGTGGACCGTTTTAGCAAAATGGTGCATTTTATCCCTTTTCCTAGTTTGCCCAATGCTAAGACGCTGGCGCAGGCATTTATTGACCACATTGTCAAATTGCATGGGATTCCTTCAGACATAGTCTCTGATAGGGGCACGCAGTTTGTTTCCAGATTCTGGAAGGCTTTCTGTTCTCGCTTGGGGGTTCGGTTGTCATTCTCTTCTGCTTTCCATCCGCAGTCGAATGGCCAGACAGAGCGCGTCAATCAGAATCTGGAGACATATCTGCGCTGTTTTGTGGCGGAGAATCAGGAGGATTGGTGTTCTTTTTTGTCACTTGCTGAGTTTGCTTTAAATAACCGTCGTCAGGAGTCCTCTGATAAGTCACCATTTTTTGGTGCATATGGGTTCCATCCGCAGTTTGGGACTTTCTCGGGAGAGGGCTCTTCTGGTTTGCCTGATGAGGACAGATTCTCCTCGTCTTTGTCATCTATTTGGCAAAAGATTCAGGATAATCTAAAGAGCATGAGTGAGAGATATAAGCGTGTGGCGGATAAGAGACGTGTGCCTGGTCCGGACCTGAATGTTGGGGATCTGGTGTGGTTGTCTACCAAGAATATCAAATTGAAGGTTCCCTCCTGGAAGTTGGGTCCTAGGTTTATTGGGCCTTACAAGATCCTGTCTGTCATCAATCCTGTTGCCTACCGTCTTGATCTTCCTCAGACTTGGAAGATCCATAATGTTTTTCATAAGTCCTTATTGAAACCTTATGTTCAACCTATTGTACCCTCGCCTTTGCCTCCTCCTCCGATTATGGTTGATGGAAATCTTGAATTTCAGGTCTCTAGGATTGTGGATTCTCGTCTTGTCTGCGGTTCCCTCCAGTACCTCGTTCATTGGGAGGGTTATGGTCCTGAGGAGAGGATGTGGGTCCCAGTGACGGACATTAAGGCCTCTCGTCTCATCAGGGCTTTCCATAGGTCCCATCCTGAGAAGGTGGGCCCTGAGTGTCCGGAGTCCACTCCTAGAGGGAGGGGTACTGTCACAGCCAGACAGCTGAGAAGCGCTCACAGGAGCTTCTCAGATCCTCCTCCTTGAATTTCTTTGTTTTGGTTTAGTTTCTCATCTCGTTAGTCTATCTCAGCTGTCATGCAGTTGGACTGATCGCTACCCTTTAAGTTCCTCCCCATAATGCAGTAGTGTGCGGCTGATACAACTTCCTGGAGTGTGTGTGCATGCTGTTCCCAGTTCCCTGTTCCCAGTCGTCATTCGTCTGCAAGATAAGTGCTGTTTATGTATTTATGATTTTGTCTTTTCTGGATCCAGGTGACCCTGACTCCCTCCGTGTCAGTGTAGGGAGCCGGTGGTCGTGTCCCTTCACTATTGTAGGGTCTTCAGGTAATAGATAGCCGAGGAACGTGGATATGCGGCCATCCACCTTTGGGGTGTTCGCATAGGCTGAGCAGTGAGGGAGAGCGGCAGGTCTATTGCAGGGGTCTCCCTTTGTTCCTTAGTTGTGTATCCAGAGAGACATTGTTTATATGGTATTGTCTTGTTTCCTGTACACCATCCGTGACAATACCATCGGATTGGAGAAAACTCCGATCCGATGGTATAATAGGGACTCCTGACTTTACATTGAAAGTCAATGGGGGACGGATCCGTTTGCAATTGCACCATATTGTGTCAACGTCATTGTAATTGTAAATCAGGACGGATCCGTTTGGCTCTGCACAGCCAGGCGGACACGAAAATGACTTTTTCCTTCATGTCCGTGGAGCCTCCAAAAATCAAGGAAGACCCACGGAAGAAAAAACGGACACGGATCACGGGCCCCGTTTTTTGCGGGCTGCAAAAAAAACTGTTGTGTGCATGAGGCCTTAATTTGAGGGAATTTACATCCAAAGGAGGTGACCGATGTAGGAATTACAATAGTTTGCATATGTGCCTCCCACTTGTTAAGGGACCAAAAGTAATGGGACAATTGGCTTCTCAGCTGTTCCATGGCCAGATGTGTGTTATTCCCTCATTATCCCAATTACAATGAGCAGATAAAAGGTCCAGAGTTCATTTCAAGTGTGCTATTTGCATTTGGAATCTGTTGCTGTCAACTCTCAAGATGAGATCCAAAGAGCTGTCACTATCAGTGAAGCAAGCCATCATTAGGCTGAAAAAACACAACAAACCCATCAGAGAGATAGCAAAAACATTAGGCGTGACCAAAACAACTGTTTGGAACATTCTTAAAAAGAAGGAACGCACCGGTAAGCTCAGCAACACCAAAAGACCCAGAAGACCACGGAAAACAACTGTGGTGGAAGACCGAAGAATTCTTTCCTGGTGAAGAAAACACCCTTCACAACAGTTGGCCAGATCAAGAACACTCTCCAGGAGGTAGGTGTATGTGTGTCAAAGTCAACAATCAAGAGAAGACTTCACCAGAGTGAATACAGAGGGTTTACCACAAGATGTAAAACATTGGTGAGCCTCAAAAACAGGAAGGCCAGATTAGAGTTTGCCAAACGACATCTAAAAAAGCCTTCACAGTTCGGGAACAATATCCTATGGACAGATGATACCAAGATCAACTTGTACCAGAGTGGTGGGAAGAGAAGAGTATGGAGAAGGAAAGGAACTGCTCATGATCTTAAGCATACCACCTCATCAGTGAAGCATGGTGGTGATAGTGTCATGGCGTGGATATGTATGGCTGCCAATGGAACTGGTTCTCTTGTATTTATTGATGATGTGACTGCTGACAAAAGCAGCAGGATGAATTCTGAAGTGTTTCGGGCAATATTATCTGCTCATATTTAGCCAAATGCTTCAGAATTCATTGGACGGCGCTTCACAGTGCAGATGGACAATCACCCAAAGCATACTGCAAAAGCAACCAGAGTTTTTTAAGGGAAAGAAGTGGAATGTTATGCAATGGCCGAGTCAATCACCTGACCTGAATCCGATTGAGCATGCATTTCACTTGCTGAAGACAAAACTGAAGGGAAAATGCCCCAAGAACAAGCAGGAACTGAAGACAGTTGCAGTAGAGGCCTGGCAGAGCATCACCAGGGATGAAACCCAGCGTCTGGTGATGTCTATGCGTTCCAGACTTCAGGGTGTAATTGACTGCAAAGGGTTTGCAACCAAGTATTAAAAAGTGAAAGTTTGATTAATAATTTGTATTCTGTCCCGATACTTTTGGTCCCTTAACAAGTGGGAGGCACATATGCAAACTGTTGTAATTCCTTCTCCTGATTTGGATGTAAATACCCTCAAATTAAAGTTGACAGTCTGCAGTTAAAGCACATCTTGTTCGTTTCATTTCAAATCCATTGTGGTGGTGTATAGAGCCAAAAATGTTAGAATTGTGTCGATGTCCCAATATTTATGGACCTGACTGTATGTCTATAGGAAAAAAAGCGGTGAACCGGAAGGGAGACGGCACATGCACACTGCGCGCGCTGTCTCCACATACAGCTGATCGGCGGGGGTGTTGGACCCCCACCAGTCTGATATTGATGATTTTTTCTGAGGATAGGTCATCAATATTAAAAGCCCGGAGAACCCCTTTAATACTTCAACTTGTTGCAGACATGGCAATACCAATTACATTCGCTAAGGAGGAAAACTCTTTTTCTATCTTCTTATCTTATTGTGTTTTTTTTTCCTTTTTAATTTAAAGTTCCATTAAGTGACTTGAACATCTAAACTCCTGATCGCTGGTGTAACTTGAGGGACCAGTGTATAATATCAATTGGTTCCAGGAAGGCCATTGTATAAACCATTTTATGTTGAGTAATCGGTTCCAAAGCCCCAAAATGTCATTCAAGATAAGAGAAAATTATGATTTAAGAAAAATAAGCAGATAACTAAGACAGATAAAACCTTACATATAACAGTCAGGAACAGCTGATAACTAGCATCTAATCCAGCTATTTCACCAGAGAATATGGTTACATAAAGGTTGTGAAGCAGTTTTTGTTGCAGAATTTTTCTGCGAGAGAAAATCAGTTTAATTCCCCTTGAATGAGGCTTCCATAAATCCATGCGCTTGCCACTAATACATATAACGGCATGAGACTACTGCAGCCAGTTACTAGCATGAGCAGTATATGACAGGAGACCACCCACTGATTGATTGCAGAGGCCACATGTAGTATATGGGCATGTCAACATTGCAGTCAGAAGAACAAAGCCCAGCAGGGAAAATGGAGGGGCTGCGGTGGGACAGTTATTAGAACTTTTTTTTTATTTTTTAAACCATTTAAAATTTAGACCACACTTTAAAATTTTAAATGGACAGTGCCCATGTCTTCTTCCAATAACACGCTAGACTGAAATTGATGACATGGGCTCATCTCCTCCTACATGTACAGAGCGGCATGCAAAGAGGTTCATCCCTTTGTACAACGGGATGTACATGTACGTCACAGATACGTGAGGAGTGTATAGTGCAAGCTCGGTGGGGGTCTGATCATATGCTAGGTTGCTTCCTTTGTACCGCATTACCGCCCTCTGCGATCACCAGTGGTTGTCATCGGGTAGAAGCTAAGCTAGACCAGGGAGGTCCAGCAGGTTTTTGTATGACAAAGGGCGCAGAGTCACAACCAGGCGTATTATTGATCTTGTTTTATTAGTAGACAACGTGTTTCAGGGTACATGACCCCTTTCTCAAGTCTTTAAGTAGCGAGCTCCAGCCTCAGCTTGACCGCTTCGGGACGGCACATAGCGAACGCTCCACGTGCCGTCCAGAAGCAGTCGAGCTGGACCTCCCTGGTCTAGCTTACCTTCTACCCGATACCTACCTGACCGGCGACTTGGTGCAACCAAAAAAGGTGAGCACACGACCATCACCACTAAAGAGCACTGCTAATAGACATACTCACCCTATGAGCGCCTTCTCTCCTTTTCTGCCCCTTTTTTTTTGCAGTGGTTGTCATGGCAGTCAGAGGCCTAACAGTGGCCCATGGGCCTTTCATCTGCAGAAGCTGATTGGTCTAATAAGCTGTTAATGTAATAATGACAGATATAATTAACTGCTGTACAGAAGTATACAATATTCTCAACATACAATGGTCTTTTCTGACCCATCGTAAGTTGAAACCAGACTCAACATACAATGACTCAGACTCATATGTAACCATATTCTCCCTGGTCTAGCTTACCTTCTACCCGATGACAACCAGAGGGCGGTAATGCGGTACAAAGGAAGCAACCTAGCATATGATCAGACCCCCACCGAGCTTGCTCTATACACTCCTCACGTATCTATGACGTACATGTACATCACGTTGTACAAAGGGATGAACCTCTTTGCATGCTGCACTGTACATGTAGGAGGAAATGAGCCCATGTCATCAATTTCAGTCTAGCGTGTTATTGGAAGAAGACATGGGCACTGTCCATTTAAAATTTTAAAGTGTGGTCTAAATTTTAAATGGTTTAAAAAAAAAAAAAAAAAGTTCTAATAACTGTCCCACCGCAGCCCCTCCATTTTCCCTGCTGGGCACTGTCCTAAATTTAAAAGTGCGGTCTAAATTTTAAATGGTTTAAAAAATTTAAAAAAAAGTTCTAATAACTGTCCCACCGCAGCCCCTCCATTTTCCCTGCTGGGCTTTGTCCTTCTGACTGCAATGTTGACATGCCCATATACTACATGTGGCCTCTGCAATCAATCAGTGAGTGGTCTCCTGTCATATACTGCTCATGCTAGTAACTGGCTGCAGTAGTCTCATGCCGTTATATGTATTAGTGGCAAGCGCATGGATTTATGGAAGCCTCATTCAAGGGGAATTAAACTGATTTTCTCTCGCAGAAAATTCTGCAACAAAAACTCTTTCACAACTTTTAACGTGCATGTATGTCTGAGGTCCATGAGCCCGTTGCATACGTGGTGGGTAACAGCTGATACCGGGTTGAAATGACCTGGATCATAGATAATTCTTAATACAAGTCAATAAACCACTGAGATGCTGCGGTCAATAGCGACTGCTGCATCTAATGGGTTAGATAGAGGAAGGGGGCTCCTTCTGTTTTCCAGTTGGAGCCCCCACGCTGAAATCACAGGGCTCCTATCAGTTGCTATGGCAACCCGGGGTCTTGTGAAGGCTCCCATGCCTACCATAGCAGACTGCCTCTTAAAATCCCATAGACTGCAATAGTATTCTAGTATTCTATTGCCGTTTAGGGTAAAAGCGCTCCGAAGATCACATAGTCAAGTCCCCAAAGGGCACTTAAAATTTCTGTAAAAAATTATGAAAAAAAATGAATTTTCAAACCAAGCCCCCTTTCCCAGTTTTACACACAAAAATAAAAATTGGTATCACTGAGTCCTAAAATGTCTAAATAATTAATATATTTAACATACGTGGTGAACGCTGTGACAGGCAAAAAAATAAAAATGGCTGACTTGCAGGGTTTTGAAAAGAAAGCAGTTTTTACTCTACAATTTTGGGGTAACTAAAGAAGCTGATGTAGATTTCTAGTGTACTGTATAGCAGTTTTTTGATGCACACATGGGTCCCCTTGTTAGGCCATGTAGCCCTGATCCTCCCACTTTTCTGAAAAGGTGCTTTCTGAAAACAAAGTTGTGACTTTCTGGCACCAAATCTCTACCACAGGGATTGATAAATTTCCTCCATTCACTCCAAACTGAATGTTACTAAAAAGTATATAAAAAAAAGACAGTAAGAAGAGAGAGATATTTACCTGAATTTCTACAAGGGAATATATGAAACTAATGCTACTTTCACACTTGCGTTCGGAGCGGATCCGTCTGGTGTTTGCACAGACGGATCCGCTCCTATAATGCAAACGATGGGATCCGTTCAGAACTGATCCGTCTGCATTATATTTCACAAGAAAATCTAAGTGTGAAAGTTAGTCAGACGGATCCGTCCAGACTTTACATTGAAAGTCAATGGGGGACGGATCCGTTTGAAATTGCACCATATTGTATCAACTTCAAACGGATCTGTCCCCATTGACTTACATTGTAAGTCTGGACGCATCCGTTTGGCTCCGCACGGCCAGGCGGACACCCGAACGCTGCAAGCTGCGTTCGGGTGTCCGCCTGTTGAGCGGAACGGAGGCGAAATGGAGCCAGACTGATGCATTCTGTGCCGCTTGTGAGAGCCTTCAAACGGAACTCACAAGCGGAACCCCGAACGCAAGTGTGAAAGTAGCCTAATGTGGATTACACCTCAAAAATTTGTGACAAATACATCTTAAGTAGACCATGGTGGCTGGAGGTGAAACTGTATGTCTGTAAGGTTCTTGTTAGATTTACACAGTCTAGTTGTTCTTGCCAGTGATTGGGTGCAGCAGTCATGTGGATTTACGCAATGTCATCACTGCAGGACAAGAAAACAAAGACCAGCAGGGACTAGTAGAGCGGTGGAGGATTTAAAAAGTTATTTTATCACCCCCGCACCCCCCCCCCCCCCTTCTTTTTTTTTTTTTATCTAAATCCCTGGATAACCCTTTTGGGATCCAATCCAATGTGGGTGGTCTGAAAAAGAAAAAAAAGAAAAAATACATTAAGGCCCCTTCACACGGGCGTCGCGGATGAGGGTCAGATGTGATGTAGGTGCGTTCAAGGAAAATCATGCGAGCAGGCACGCAATTTCAGTCAGTTTTGAATGTGGTACCCAGACCCGAACCCGAACTTCTTCACTGAAGTTCGGGTTAGTTGTTCTGTAGATTTTATTATTTTCCATTATAACATGGTTATAATGGAAAATAATAGCATTCTTTAATACAGAATGCTAAGTATAATGTCAATTGAGGGTTAAAAAAATAATAAAAACATAACTCACCTCATCCACTTGATTGCGCAGCCAGGATCCTCTTCTTTGTTCTTCTTGAAGGACCTGCAAAAGGACCTTCACTGACGTCATCGCGCTCACCATGTGGTGAGCGCGGTGACGTCAGCGCAGGTCCTGCTGAATGAAGATAGAAGGACCTTTTTAAAGGGGTTCTTCAGAAATGAGGACATTTTAGCAATTGCCCGCGACCTGCCTCCAGAAACAAGATTCATATTAACCTCCTCTATGCAGCCTCTTCCGGTCCCTATAGTTTTTACATCCATCAGTCCATGGACATGTCCACAAGCTCTGCTGCAGCCTATAACTGCCTTTAGTGGTGATGTGGCCACAAGGGCACGTTGCAGTTGAAGCCAGTTATTAGCTGTAGCGGAGCATGTATCCATGCTCATGCACCACCAGATTAAAAACTGTGTGGACGTGAAGATGGACACACCAGAGGCAGCATGGTGGACCGAAGTGGTGTGGAGGCAGGCTGCGGGTATTAGATAAAATTTCATTATTCCCGAAGAACTCCTTTTAAGGGACAGAAGGATGTTTAATATATGACCCCCATTTTAACACAATTGACATTGAATGGAGCGGCTGTGCCAATACTTGACTGCTACTGAATTATAAAATAAATAATTCATATTACACCCCAAACCCATATCTAAATTTGATTAGTGCCAAAAATAGTTGGTTTGGTCTGTAAGTTTTATGGTACCTCCACACATGGCTTTATACCAATCAATTTTGAGACTTTTACATAACCAAGCAATTGAGAATGTGTTTTTTTTTTTTTTTGTGACGCATCGTACTTCATGTTAGTGGTAAAATGCTCTATGGGCACACCACATGGCTCAGAAAGGAAGGAGAACATGTGGCTTTTGAAGAGAAGATTTTGCTGGAATAGTTTTTGTTACATTTGAAGAGACCCTGAGCTACCCCTACAGTGGAAATCCCCAAGAAGTTACATCCTTTTGGAGCCCCCAAGGTATTTATCAAGCTGTTCAGTGAGCCTGCAGCGTTTTGCTGTCCGCTTGATGAAAATGAGCCAAACGGATCCATCCTGACACACAATGTAAGTCAATGGGGACGGATCCCTTTTCTCTAACACAATCTGGCACAATAGAAAACGGATCCGTCTCCCATTGACTTTCAGTGGCATTCATGACGGATCCATCTAGGCTATGTTACATTTAAAGAGCACCTTTCACCGATCCTGACATTGTGAACTAAGTATCATGACATATACAGCGGCGCCCAGGGATCTCACTACACTTCCTATTATCCCTGGGCGCCGCTCCGTTCTCCCGTTATGTCCTCCGGTATGTTCGGGGACTTGGTTATAGTAGGCGGAGTCTGCCCTTGTTCTGCGGGCGTCTCCTTCTCCTAGGCTGTAGCTCTGGCCAATCGCAGCGCAGAGCTCACAGCCTGGGAGAAAAAAAGCTCCTTACATTCTGGGGTGGCTTGCTTTATATTCGGGGAGGCCTTATTTTCGGGGGGATGCCTTATAATACAGCGATAGGCAAAACTAGAGGTAGGTCTTATTTTTGGGGGATGTCTTATTTTCGGGGAAACAGGGTATGGTCTGGCAACAAAATGCAAAGTGCACTTGGCCAGTATCTGTATTTTTTGGATTGCAAGACAACAACGGTGGTGTGCATGAGCCCTTAACCACCTCAGCCCCCCTAGCTTAAACACCCTTAATGACCAGGCCACCAGGACACTACTTTCACGGTTTATTGCTTGGTCATACAACTTACCACCCAAATGAATTTTACCTCCTTTTCTTCTCACTAATAGAGCTTTCATTTGGTGGTATTTCATTGCTGCTGACATTTTTACTTTTTTTGTTATTAATCGAAATTTAACGAAATTGTTGCAAAAAAATGTCATTTTTCACTTTCAGTTGTAAAAGTTTTAAAAAAAAACGACATCCATATATAAATTTTTCTCTAAATTTATTGTTCTACATGTCTTTGATTAAAAAAAAATGTTTGGGTAAAAAAAAAAATTGGTTTGGGTAAAAGTTATAGCGTTTACAAACTATGGTACAAAAATGTGAATTTCCGCTTTTTGAAGCAGCACTGACTATCTGAGCACCTGTCATGTTTCCTGAGGTTCTACAATGGCCAGACAGTACAAACACCCCACAAATGACCCCATTTCGGAAAGTAGACACCCTAAGGTATTCGCTAATGGGCATAGTGAGTTCATAGAACTTTTAATTTTTTTTTTCAGTCACAAGTTAGCGGAAATTGATATATATATTTTTTTCTTTCAAAGTCTCATATTCCACTAACTTGTGACAAAAAATGAAATCACTATGCCCATCACAAAATACCTTGGGGTGTCTTCTTTCCAAAATGGGGTCACTTGTGGGGTAGTTATACTGCCCTGGCATTCTAGGGGCCCTAATGTGTGGTAAGTAGTTTGAAATCAAAATGTGTGTAAAAAATGACCTGTGAAATCCTAAAGGTGCTCTTTGGAATTTGGGCCCCTTTGCCCACCTAGGCTGCAAAAAAGTGTCACACATCTGGTATCGCCGTACTCAGGAGAAGTTGGGAAATGTGTTTTGGGGTGTCATTTTACATATACCCATGCTGGTTGAGAGAAATATCTCGGTCAAATGCCAACTTTGTATTAAAAAATGTGAAAAGTTGCCGAGATATTTATCTCACCCAGCATGGGTATATGTAAAATGACACCCCAAAACACATTGCCCAACTTCTTGCCCAACTTCTCCTGAGTACGGCGATACCGGATGTGTGACACTTTTTTGCAGCCTAGATGTGCAAAGGGGCCCAAATTCCTTTTATGAGGGCATTTTTAGACATTTGGATCCCAGACTTCTTCTCACGCTTTAGGGCCCCTAAAATGCCAGGGCAGTATAAATACCCCACATGTGACCCCATTTTGGAAAGAAGACACCCCAAGGTATTCAATGAGGGGCATGGCGAGTTCATAGAATTTATTTTTTTTTGGCACAAGTTAGCGGAAATTGATTTTCTTTTGTTTTTTCTCACAAAGTCTCCCTTTCCGCTAACTTGGGACAAAAATGTCAATCTTTCATGGACTCAATATGCCCCTCAGCGAATACCTTGGGGTGTCTACTTTCCGAAATGGGGTCACATGTGGGGTATTTATACTGCCCTGGCTTTTTAGGGGTGTTAAAGCAGCCCTAAATTAGGGCATTTTAGATACACTCTGGTGTTCCAGATCATTGTACCCCCCAGGGGTTAATATCCACGCGTGGCTGAGAGACTGAACACTGACACAGAAGTTGGTCAAAGCAATCTCTAACTTTTATTACATGGGGTAAGCGTATATACATCTTCAGAAGAGGGCAGTCCTCTCTGAGGCTTAAACATTGTTTCATTGGTCAAAAAGGAAAAAGAGATAAGAGAGAGGAGATAATACACCTGCATCTGCGCAGTAGGTACCACTTTGGAATGTGAACTAATGTAAACATCTCATTACCATCGCCATTTTGTAATGGCTTCTATTCTAACAATAATACTGCATACGTCATATGTGACACTTCAAAGAGGTGCTTCTCTATAGGCAGTGAATAATATATCATCAAGTCATATGATTGGTCTATGCATCTCCACCACACTCTATGGGACACCTGTATAAAGATGAGAAATCAGACACTTCTTACAGCACAGCACTTTGCCCCCCTCTCTCTCCTCTCCAGCCTTGAAACAAAGAGAGGGGTGGGGGGGGAGGCACTTGGAAAAGAAAAAGTTAACTCATTACAGTCCTAGATATACAAAATATAGAATAAAATTCACACATCTTTAACAGTCCCCCCTTGAATTTCATTCTCTCCCTAAACCTAAACATCTGTCCCAATGCTCCGCCTCCTCTTCACCAGCTTCCACGACAAGCCATACCTAGCGAACAGCCTCCCGTGACACTGGACTTGAGCACGGGGAAGTCAGATGATCTTTCCCTAACTGGCGTTTACATGATATGGGGGGACTGGAGGTCATCAATGCTTCTGATTTTCTGGATCGATGTTTTCATACAATTTTTCCATATTCTTTTGAGTCATGATCAACAGTCACACAAGGGAAAACCAGTCTCAACACTTCCTTGAAATCAATCCAATTTTCCTTTTCTTTGAGCTTCACTGTGCTTGTGGTCAACAACTGTCACGACCGCTATCCCAGCAGCAGTCGTGTCGCACCAGACGGAGGGGAAGGGGGACCCTTATCTACGGATGGGAAATAGAATGGCCACCCCTGACTAACCCTAAGCTGGCACCTGTCTGCCCTGATACCCTAGACGGGGTGTGAACCCGTGCGGCGAGCAGGATGCCTAAACCCTCAGTCGCCCTAACAAGACTGGACTGGGGAAAGGCCGATGGGAGCGCTAGTCACCATCACTCACGTCTAGGAAAACAACAGGGGAAGACAGCAACAAACAAACAATCAACAGCAGAGATAGACTTATCCAGTCACGAGCAGAGAAGGCGATCCCAAACACGACAGTCCACGCCGGACAAGAGCTTCACAGCAACACCATCAAACGATCTCCTTCCAAGGTCAGAGTAGCACTGGAAGTAAGGACTATATCTGGCAATGACTGCAAGTGAAAGTGAAACTAATATAGTAGCTGGGAGTGGCAGACAGGACTCACCTGAGGAGGATGCCTACAAACTCCCAGTCAGGACAAAAAGGTTCACAAGGCAAAACCCAGATGACATACCCTGAACCACGGAGCAAACTCACAAGCTATCGCGAGTAGCAAGTCGCTGCGACCTTCTCCTCCCAGACCTGTCTGGATCAGTCACAGTCATGACAACAACACTCGGAATGGACCATCAAACCAGGGTTTTAGGACTTTCCTAACGTGTCTTTTATTACCACCCAATCTCCAGACACAAGTGGGTGGGTTCCTGGTACTTTATCAAAACCTGGAAGTGAGCAAAAACTCGAAAATGTACTTTAGTCAAATGCTTGTACAAACTGATCACATAATCTGTCAGACAACCATGTTGCATCTGGAGCTGCTGTGGGAAATAAAATCCTATCCTAGGGCCTGACCCAAAAAGGACCTTATAGGGACAAAGGCCTGTCTCACGGTTAGGCGTATACCTTACTAAAAGAGGGCTACCAGCAGGTACTCTAAGGCTTTTGAATCTTTAACTTAGTGTCCCGTTCAGTTCCTTTCCCCTACTCTACTGCTGCTTTGTGGATGGTACGAAGCATGTAAGGCCTGTCCTACACCCAAAACCTTCATCATCTCCTGCATCACTTCACCTGTGAAGTGAACACCTGTGTCACTTTCAATGATCTAAGGTACCCCATACCTGCACACAACTTCGGCCATAATCTTCATTACTTCTTTGGGTACGGTTTTGGCCATCCTGAAAACAAGTCACATATCAATACATACTCATACATGCCCACCTTGTGTATTTGAAGGTAGTCTGCAAACGTTGAAACAGATACAAAAAGCAAGACGTGTTTCTTGGGTACCTTAACCACCTTGCCCACGTTGTTGTGGGCACAACCGTTTATCCTTGAGTATGTCTGACTGTTACAGTGCTGAACCCTGGGGCGTACCATATGCTACGTACTAAATCACACATAGCAGTTTTTGTCTGGTGCATCACTCCATGGGTTGCCTGTGCCATCGTGGAGTAGAGGGACCTGGGAAGGCAAAGTTTCCCTTCTTATTTGTAGTCCCCCCTTTTCCATCCACCAGTCCCTTTCCTCCTTCCCCATCTGGTTCTGTAAGGTCTTAAGAACTTTCGGGAGACAGGAGGAGTTATTTCAGGGACCTGAACTGTGGCCACTTAAGACAGGGGTCTGCTTAGGTAATTTGGCAGCCATTTTTGCCGCCTGATCTGCCGTGGCTTTCCCCTTTGCCTCCTCTGCATCTGTTTACAGTGGCCTTTCGTTGCTATCATCACCTCTCATGTTAGTGACAAGAGGGCTTCCATCAGAGACCTCACTGCTTCCCCATTTTCGATGGGTTTACCTGAAGCGATCAAGGAGTCTCTGGCTTTCCATGTGGGCCCATAGTCATGGGCTATCCCAAAAGCACACCTGGAATCAGTGTAAATGTTGGCTGTTTTTCCATCTGCAAGCCATCTTCAGAGTCTTTTAGCTCCACTTCTTGAGCAGACATGTGTGGTAGTTCACGTTTAATCACCACTGCCCAACCTGTGTAGTACCTGCCATCCTGGCCATACCTCGATCCATCCACAAAGAGCACATGATCTAGATTACCTAATGGCTGATTTACCAAATCCCACTACCTCTTGTGACATCATCTGCAAACAGTCAGGAGCCTCTTCCTTTGAATCTGGAAGAAAAGTTTAAAGTGCGGTGCCCTAACTCTTCCCTCCCCCCTTGGTCCAGAGGCAACAGGGTGGCTGGGTCCAAAGTATTACACCTTTGGAGAGCAACATTGTCAGGCAACAAAATGGAACACTGCATTCTCAAATAACGGGCAACAAAACAATCATTTGGATTGTACGTTCATGAGGATAGATGTAATATCACCATCACTTTGTGGTTCAGAACTATCTCAGAGCTTTCATCAAGCATAGCTAGTACAACTACTACAGCTCTGATGCAGAAAGGGGCACCTCTGGCCACGGATGAAGTCTGACTGAATAATATGCTACGGGGCGTTATAGCTGGCCATGCAGTTGGGTGAGGACAGCTGAGTCATGGCCACTCACTTCATAACAATACAATCTAAATGTAATAATCTGATAGGCCCAGTGTGGGGGAACACAAAATTGCCAGTTCTAGGCATAAAAAGCATCTACCACCTCATCTGTGAGGCGGTAGGGACTAAAGGACAAATCAATCACAGTGGAGTGAGCAGGGGTAATGGGAACCTGAGCCAACAAGGTGTGTGTATTGGGCACGATGTGGGTGTTAGAAACTGTGGCCTCATTAACGGCATGTAGGTCATGTACCATCCAATGGTGAGTGGTTTTGCTTTTCTCAGCTTCTGGGAGTACTGATACAAACATGGACCAGGGAATTTTATCACTAATGGCCAACAAACAAAGTTCCTGGTCGTTGAGGGCACCTGTAAGCTTCACAGTGCCGTCCTCCTGATGTGAGATACCAGAATGTACTTTTGCAAGCAAATCTGCACCCAGGAGGCAACAAGGGGCGTTACCACTGACCAGCAAACGGGCAAGCGCATCTTGGTTAGGGGCAAATCTCATATGGATGGTTTCTGTTGAAAAGGGAGCGTACTACTTTCCCATCCACTTCTACCCAAAGACTGGTGTGCTTGGAGAGTAAATCAGGGGAGGCCATGTTTGCTGTGCACAACTGTCTTGGCTGCTCCAGTATCAATCAAAAACGGGACTACTTCTTTATCACCCAGAGTAAGGGATATCATTGGGCCAGACTGAATCTGCTAAAAATGTTTAAAAGTAGAGCCGATACTGGATTTCCTGTTTCCTAATCTTGATCTAACTCCCCACCCTCCCTGTCTTTGTGTTCTCCTTATGACAACAAAACATGGGTTTCTGTGGGGACGGACAGTGATCCGGGCATGGTCAACATAGAATACAATCCTTTCGTGTGGTGTGGACGAGGAGTACCACACACAGCACAACATTCTCTCTTCTGGGATCTGGGTCCCACAGACTCTGCAGGCCCATCACAGGGTGGCAGACTTACTTTTTCCTCACTTCAATGAGGCGTTTGACATCAGGGCTGTAGCAATGCCAAAGGAACACTACCTATGGTTGGCACCACTGAACCACCCAATGCCGCTTGATGTTACTCTGCATTTTGGCTTACAGAAGTATCCAACTATCGCGGAATTAATAGACTGGAAAACAAAACAGGACTTCTCATCTTCCATGGGAGTGTCTTATAACTAGGGGATGGGCACAAGGGCTGTCGTTGTCTGTAACGTCCACCCCTATCCTCCTCCCTCCGCTCTGAGTCATCTAAGTCCACCCCTTTTAGTCGGCCGCTGTGGTCCTCCTTCTGTCCGTCAGTAGTGTCCCAGCTGTCCATAAGAACAGAGCTCTGATGTTTAGCACAACACTTAACATGTAACACGTAACTTCAAACATTGACACAAACAGATCTGACAATACAGACATGAACACACAAAGGGCCCATAAAGAACTTTTCATTGACTTCGATATAAAAAAATGTACAGCTTGATCAATGCTGTTGGCACCAATAAAAACCCCAAAAACTTCCAAGAAAAAAATAAAATAAAATCCTCAATGCGCATATTATTTAAAAAACAAATACCGTACTCCATAGGCATTCGTATACATTTTCATTAACAGCTCATAATCAGTCTTCACACATATTCGCCTCAATTACAACTCAAAGCCACACCCATTCACATTCCACTGAATCATTTATGTCTTCCAACCCACAATGTTTCATCCCAAAACTTGCAGCACAGACAAACACAGCTTTCCTGGAAACAGACAGCCACACCACACCCAGAATTGCTGATGGTCTGTCGCTGTAAGACAATATACATGTTATAATCATACAGTCATTTTGTTAAAAGCCGGATTCCCACAGTACACTGCTTGGGAAAGAAGAAAGAAGATTATTGAACAATTCTTTGTCTTCTATAATAATATTACACATATAACATCACTTACTCTGCACGATTCCCTGCCCCCATTTTTCCCTCCCCTCATTTTCCTGCTCTTCTTATCTCAGGAATGTTTCTGTGTGAAGGCGGGAGGAAAGTGAATCTCTCTATTTCACAGTTCCATTAACTGACCATCTTTTTGTCCCTCCAGTTGCCGTAAATCGACTTGCCACTCGGTGCCATGCCTGTGCTGCACCTAATAATCATTCAGCTTTCCCCGACACTGCTCTGTTTTCTCACTCGTTAAAACTCCCCCTTTAACATCACCAGAGTTCTGATGCCCTCAATCTGTAAGCTCTAACTTCACAGTTTCTTACAGATTTTCATCCCTGTTGCCAGCCGGGCGACCTTCTGTCCGGGGCCACCCTTTCTCTAACATTCTTTGTCACATTTTAACTTTCAATTCTCCATATCACATCCTATAATCTCCCTTAACTTCTTATCATTCTTCACATGTTGACTTCCTTCTTCTCTCGCTACAATCTGAGGAGCAGTATATTCTCTGGACTGCCCTCTTAACAACAGTATTTCAAACTGACACACACACAAAACAGAGGAGTGATCAGCACCTTTAGCCCTTTCTTCCGCAGACAAAGGATTCACCCTCCCCACTGGTTTGCTCAAATCTGACTATCACGTCTGACTAGTCAGCTGGGACTCCCCGCACATCTTCAGGCGGCTCCGTCGCGTCTTCCTGGGATCAGGTCAGGTGGAGAATATCTCCGCAGTCTTCCCTTTCGGGTCATACGGCTCCACGCGTCTCCCTGAGGTCAGGTCAGGTGGAGAATATCTCTGCAGTCTTCCCTTAAGTCAAGGGTCATACAGCTCCACGCGTCTCCCTGCCAGGTCAGCCGGAGTTTACTTGGTCCCACACCTCGGCGCTACAGCGCCCCCTTCCAAACCAGGAGGTTACTGTCCCCTCCCTTTGTCTGTGGTTTTACCGTCTGTGCTCAACTCACTCCTCACATAAATCAGACACACACAAAACATATACACACCAGAGTGATCTATGATTTCAGACTATGGTTCTATGGACCCCAGGCTTTCAGCATTACAGCCGACTACTATACTTACATGGGTACCACCTCACAGCAGACTAAGCCAACATGAAGTGACGAACTAAATGGCAGAAAGGCAGGTAAGAGTATTCTTACCGTTCTATGAAAGCCGGCCATCTCCTCTCTGCCGTTCGTCAAGTCCTGGGGCCTCTTGTGTGTCGGCTGTCGATGCTACCTTCGCCTTGGGGCCCCACGTTGGGGGCCATTTGTTAAAGCAGCCCTAAATTAGGGCATTTTAGATACACTCTGGTGTTCCAGATCATTGTACCCCCCCAGGGGTTAATATCCACGCGTGGCTGAGAGACTGAACACTGACACAGAAGTTGGTCAAAGCAATCTCTAACTTTTATTACATGGGGTAAGCGTATATACATCTTCAGAAGAGGGCAGTCCTCTCTGAGGCTTAAACATTGTTTCATTGGTCAAAAAGGAAAAAGAGATGAGAGAGGAGATAATACACCTGCATCTGCGCAGTAGGTACCACTTTGGAATGTGAACTAATGTAAACATCTCGTTACCATCGCCATTTTGTAATGGCTTCTATTCTAACAATAATACTGCATACGTCATATGTGACACTTCAAAGAGGTGCTTCTCTATAGGCAGTGAATAATATATCAAGTCATATGATTGGTCTATGCATCTCCACCATCTATGGGACACCTGTATAAAGATGAGAAATCAGACACTTCTTACAGCACAGCACTTTGCCCCCCTCTCTCTCCTCTCCAGCCTTGAAACAAAGAGAGGGGTGGGGGGGAGGCACTTGGAAAAGAAAAAGTTAACTTATTACAGTCCTAGATATACAAAATATAGAATAAAATTCACACATCTTTAACAGGGGCCCTAAAGCGTATGAAGAAGTCTGGAATATAAATGTCTAAAAATTTTTACGCATTTGGATTCCGTGAGGGGTATGGTGAGTTCATGTGAGATTTTATTTTTTGACACAAGTTAGTAGAATATGAGACTTTGTAATAAAAAAAAAAACAAAAAACAAAAAAAACAATTTCCGCTAACTTGGGCCAAAAAAATGTCTGAATGGAGCCTTACAGGGGGGTGATCAATGACAGGGGGGTGATCAGGGAGTCTATATGGGGTGATCACCCCCCTGTCATTGATCACCCCCCTGTAAGGCTCCATTCAGACGTCCATATGTGTTTTGCGGATCCGATCCATGTATCCGTGGATCTGATCCATGTATCCGTGGATCTGTAAAAAACATACGGACGTCTGAATGGAGCCTTACAGGGGGGTGATCAGGGAGTCTATATGGGGTGATCACCCCCCTGTAAGGCTCCAGTCAGACGTCTGTATGTGTTTTGCGTATCCGATCCATGGATCCGTAAAAAACATACGGACGTCTGAATGGAGCCTTACAGGGGGGTGATCAATGACAGGGGGGTGATCAATGACAGGGGGGTGATCAATGACAGGGGGGTGATCAGGGAGTGTATATGGGGTGATCACCCCCGTCATTGATCACCCCCCTGTAAGGCTCCATTCAGACGTCCGTATGTGTTTTGCGGATCCGATCCATGTATCCGTGGATCCGTAAAAAACATACGGACGTCTGAATGGAGCCTTACAAGGGGGTGATCAATGACAGGGGGGTGATCAGGGGTAATCAGGGGGTTAATAAGTGACAGGGGGGGTGTAGTGTAGTGGTGTTTGGTGCTACTTATTACTGAGCTGCCTGTGTCCTCTGGTGGTCGATCCAAGCAAAAGGGACCACCAGAGGACCAGGTATATTAGACGCTGTTATCAAAACAGCGTCTAATATACCTGTTGGGGGTTAAAAAAATCGTATCTCCAGCCTGCCAGCGAACGATCGCCTCTGGCAGGCTGGAGATCCACTCGCTTACCTTCCGATCCTGTGAACGCGCGAGCCTGTGTGCGCGCGTTCACAGGAAATCTCGCGTCTCGCGAGAGGACGCGTATATGCGTCCAGGAGGAATGAATCGACCGCCTCCAGGACGCGTCCCTGCGTTCGGCGGTCCGGAAGCGGTTACGGCAGGCATCCTCAAACTGCGGCCCTCCAGCTATTGTAAAACTACAACTCCAACAATGCCCTTCTGTAGGCTGATACCTGTAGGCTGTTCGGGCATGCTGGGAGTTGTAGTTTTCAAACAGTTGGAGGGCCGCAGTTTGAGGATGCCTGCCTTAAGGGCAGGCATCCTCACATGGGCGGATCCCGTACGGGTAATCCGCAGCGTGAAAGAGAACGGGGCTTGGCACTCTTTCACGCAACCGATTACCCGCACGGCATTTGCCCGTGTGAAAGAGCCCTAAGGGTACTTTCACACTAGCGTTTTTCTTTTCCGGTATTGAGTTCCGTCCTAGGGGCTCAACACCGGAAAAAACTGATCAGTTTTATCCTAATGTATTCTGAATGGAGAGCAATCCGTTCAGGATGCATCAGTTCAGTCCCTCTTACGTTTTTTGGCTGGAGAAAATACCACAGCATGCTGTAGTTCTCTCTCCGGCCAAAAATCCTGAACTCTTGCCGGAAAGCTGGATCTGGCATTAGTTTCCATTGAAATGTATTAATGCCGGATCCGGTACTAAGTGTTCTGGCAAAACGGATTCGGTTTTGCATGCGCAGACCTTTAAAAAAAATGAGAGAAAAAATAAATACTGGATCCGTTTTTCTGGGTGAGAACCGGAAAGACGGATCCGGTATTGCAATGCATTTGCGAGACGGATCCGCATCCGTTTCCGGCGACGGAACTGCCTGCTGCAAGTGTGAAAGTACCCTAAGGGTGGACATATGGGAATATAGAACATATTAGAAGCTACACTACTGACGTCCTGTTCAAGCTCATGAAACTCATTCTATACGCCTCTACAATTGCAGGCCTGAGAGAAGCAGCACCATCAGCACCACCTTTATCCTCAATGTACGCCATTTGAATCTCGGCTTCCCCCCGTCGTGGTCATGTGATCGCGGCCACGTGACTCGTGACGTCAGGTCCTTCTAGGGGATGGGAGCGAGCCGCTACCGTGGGGAATGGTGTTGTTAAGATGGCGGCGCTGCAGGAGGAACGGAGTTACGGGCTGTCCTGCGGGAGGGTCGGAGGAAGGGTGTCCGTCTTCCACGTGAAGCTCACCGACAGCGCCCTACGGGCCTTTGAAAGCTACCAGAAGAGCCAGGTACACGGGCAGGACTGGGGTGACCTCTTGTTGGGGTGCCTGTGACACTCTGCTCATGTTTGGGACGGTTGGGGGTGACTGACATGTGCCCAGGGTTCACCCGGCTCAACTTCAGGCAGAGAGCTGGTTGGTGAGTCCCTGGCAAGTGCCTGCAGGAGTTGGGTGACCTCCTTATAAGGAGGCGCCGTCATCTCCCCTTCCAGCCTCCCTCAGAGGGATGCACCCCAATGTGGTGGCCACTTTCCCCTCACTTCAACTTTTCATCAGCTCAGGTAGGTTGTCACGTGCCCTTGCCCCCCTATATAGTGGCAGTGCCAGCCAGGTGCTGCTATGGTGTGCCCCAGACCTGGCCAACTTGTTTGTCACTTTTGTGGTGCAGGGCCATAGTGCGGGCTGGCTCTGTAGTTGGCCCTCGTTAACCCCTTGTGCTGATTGTTGGCTTTTAGTCCGGCTTTTTCTTCTTGTGGCTTTGTAGAGGGCTGAGAGATGAGGGTGGCCTGTGACTCATTAGCTAGTGGCAGATACGGGGTGTGATATGGGCCCGTGGCTTTTGTTTTTCACTTGGGCCTGCTACGTCCTTCCTGTATTGAGGTGTAGGAGACCACCCTGTACCATCATAGGCTTAGGGGTTAATTCCTGCTCCTGGCATTGTGTAGTAGTGGGTCATAATAACACTTTATGCAATTTACCTTTTTAGTTTTTGAAGTTCTTTCCAGGTGACTAAGAGCAGCAGGCAGCGTCTCTAATAATTTGGCGTCGTGCTTATTAATAGGCCGAAAACGTCTGTTGTTGGGGAAAAGGCGGAAAAGCAATAAAACAAGAAGCATTACTTATAAATCACCCGCCGCTACTCCTGACTGTAGTGATGATGTGACGGATTGGCCGCAGCTGCCACCTTGGCATTCGGACATGCCGTTGCTGCAGCCACATAAGGACCGGTAGGGAGCAGTGGCGCTGGATTTAACAGGCAAGTAACGCAGCTCTTGATTTCTTGGGTTTCCTCCCTTTGCTGCATTTTTTTTCTGAACTTGGAAAAGCCCTTTAACTAGGACCTGTCACCTCTCCTGACAGGTCTTTTTGGTAACTACTGGCACTCTTATTTCACACCGGGAAATAATTCCTGTACATCACTTTTCACTGAAGTAATGCAGTCCAGGAGGGTAATAGACCCGCTGCATTACATATAGTCTGGACTAAATCCTAATCCTGCTGGCACGTCTGTGCCGTTATCTGCTGGAGAAGGAATCGGGGCACGGCTCTTATATTTGAACCAAGCACAGGTGCGTTTGTTTGCAGTCCTACCTAGCCTTAAACAGCAGAGCAGCTTGTAGTGAATAAAGGCTGGAGGCCCTGTTGAGAGTGGAGTCTGTGTTGTCTTCCAATCTCAAGGACTATTGGTATGTGAAGTAACTCACACCCCATCAGGGCAACCCAACATATAGCATCGACACAGGGTTGAGTATTATTGTAGACGCTCACTGGTCCATTCTTCAGTCCGATCCAGATATCGGGTCATCTATATCTGACCGTCCATCTGTCACGTATCGATGTGCTTCTAATCTACGTGATCGATTGGTGCACAGCCTCTACACACGTCCCACATCTGGTACATGGTTAAAAAATGCAGCTAAAGGTATATTATATGCAAGCACATCATGAAAGGAGATTTCTTCTCCAGTTTTTCGACTGGTGATAGATATAATATCCGTTCCTTCATTAGATGTACCTCAGTGGGCTTGGTCTACCTGATTCCCTGTAAGTGCGGCCTACAGTATGTAGGCAAGACCAAACGTGAGCTCAGGAGGAGAATAGGCGAACATCTATCTGATATCCGCAATCCACAGGACCCAACTGTGTCACGTCATGTACGTGAGGTACATGACGGCGATCCCGATGTTCTGCGGATACAAGGGATTGTTCTGATTAACAGATCCATACGCGGCGGAGACATTGACACACTGTTACTCCATAAAGAAGCAATGTGGATCTTTAAGTTGCAAACTATTCGTCCAAGAGGCTTGAATGAAGCTATTTCATATGCTTGCTTCATCTAATCCAACTGAGTGCAAAACATAAGTGAGATGTCTTCCACTACTACTAAGTGCATGTACATACAGTAATATGATGTCCTCCCCGATGTCTCCACCACCTCTCTGTGAGTGGCATCTGATCGCAGAGAGCAGGCATGGAGTTTGATATGCAGTGAGGCCTGGTGACACATTGTTTTAGGTCTAGTCTGGTTTCTTTTCAACTTATGGTTCGAGATGTGATGCAGATGCATTCTGAATTGTTACCTTTAAGGGTTTCCCATTATACCCACATAGGTACGAGGCGAATTGAAGACATATTCGCCGCAGTGTTCGGTTCCCCCAATACAGTAGTGCACTCTGCGCAATCGTGAGGCGGTGGATGCATTCACCAGGGTACTGGGCGGGTCAAGGGGTGGATGTCATATGACGCGCCAAGCTCTGATTCGCGGTAGTACCGGCACACACCTCCCCCTAGGCGGGGCTTGTCTGATATCCTTTCGGCGCTTATGCGCCCGCGTACGGCCGTCATAGCGCCGGAGCCTTGACACGCAAAAGTGTGGGGCACTTTTCCTCTACAGGCTTACCTCTATTTTGAGACTTTCGCTCCTGATGACACGGGGCAGATGATGTCACGTAGAAACGCGTTGAGCCAGTGATCTCTATCCAGGACACGGCTCTGTAGGCAGGGTGCATACTAAATGTCAGGCAGCGCACCAGCTGACCTGGTAGTGTGAATGCGGTCCGATACCTAGGGGTCGGCGATATGGCCTAAAATCTATATTGCGATATGATTTTAAGCATGTGCAATATATCACGATATATTGTTTTCTATATTTGGGGGGGGGGGGGGGGGGGTGTTTAAACTTTTTTTTTTTTTTTTTTTACTTTTTATTTAACCACTTCCCATCTGGGCCCTTTGCCCCCTTCCTGACCAGGCCAAATTTTGCAAAACTGACATATCTCACTTTATGTGGTAATAACTTTGGAACACCTTTATTTATCCAAGTCATTCAGAGATTGTTTTCTCGTGACACATTGTACTTCATGATAGTCATAAATTTGAGTCAAAATATTTCACCTTTATTTATGAAAAAATCACAAATTTACCCAAAAATTTGAAAAATTCGCAATTTTCTAAATTTCAATTTCTCTGCTTTTAAAACAGAAAGTGATACCTCATAAAATATTTATTATTTAACATTCCCCATATGTCTACTTTATGTTGGCATCATTTTGGAAATGTCATTTTATTTTTTTAGGACGTTAGAAGGCTTAGAAGTTTAGAAGCAATTCTTCAAATTTTTAAGAAAATTGCCAAAACCCACTTTATAAGGACCAGTTCAGGTATGAAGTCACTTTGTGGGGCCTACATAGTGGATACCCCCATAAATGACCCCATTGTAGAAACTACACCCCTCAAGGTATTCAAAACCGATTTTACAAACTTTGTTAACCCTTTAGGCGTTCCACAAGAATTAAAGGAAAATGGAGATCAAATTTTTAAATTTCACTTTTTTGGCAGATTTTCCATTTTAATCAATTTTTTTCTTTAACACATCGATGGTTAACAGCCAAACAAAACTCAATATTTATTACCCAGATTCTGCGGTTTACAGAAACACCCCACATGTGGTCGTAAACTGCTGTATGGGCACACGGCAGGGCACAGAAGAAAAGGAACTCCACATGGTTTTTAGATGCCATGTCCCATTTGAAGCCCCCTGATGCACCCTTACAGTAGAAACTCCCAAGAAGTGACCCCATTTTGGAAACTAGGGGATAAGGTGCCAGTTTTATTAGTACTATTTTTGGGTACATATGATTTTTTTGATCATTCATTATAACACTTTATGGGGCAAGGTGACCAAAAAATTGGTTGTTTTAGCACAGTTTCTATTTATTTATTTTTACAGCGTTCACCTGAGGGGTTCAGTCAAGTGACATTTTTATAGAGCAGATTGTTACGGACGTGGCGATACCTAATATGTATACTTTTTCTCATTTATGAAAGTTTTACACAATAATAGCATTTTTGAAACCAAAAAATTATGTTTTAATGTGTCCATGTTCTGAGAGCTATAGTTTTTTTATTTTTTGAGAGATTTTCTTATGTAGGGGCTCATTTTTTGCGGGATGAGGTGACGGTTTTATTGGTACTATTTTGTGGGACATACGCGTTTTTGATCACTTGGTGTTGCACCTTTTGTGATGCAAGGTGACAAAAATTGCTTGTTTTGACTTTTTTTTTTTTTTTTTTTTTTTTTTACGGTGTTCACCCGAGGGGTTAGGTCATGTGATATTTTTATAGAGCTGGTTTTTACGGACGCGGCAATACTAAATATGTCTTTTATTTTATTTTTTCTATTTTTAATTTTTTTTATTCCTTACTTGGGATTTTTTATTTTTTTTTTACATGTGAAACTTTTTTTTATTTTCTTTTTTCAACCCTTTTTTTTATTTTTATTTTATTTTACACTTTTCGTCCCCCATAAGGTCATACAAGACCTCTGGGGGACATTTACTTCACTTTTTATTTTTTTTTACACTGTTGATTTCTCCTGTAACTGGGGCTGACATAGTAGCCCCAGTTACAGGACAAATGCACCCCTAGAGAGGCTGTACAGCAGCAATCCAGCGCTGTACAGCCTCAGAGCAGGGCTGATCGAGGTCTCTGAGAGACCTCACACAGCCCCTGCACTCTCCGGTCCCGGCGGTCACATGACCGCCGGGCCGAAACAGGAAGCCCACAGCGCTTCCTGCTCTGCAGACACAGCGCTGTGTCTGCAGCGATCGTGAAGGCAGGGACACCTGGGCACTGTCCCTGCCTTGTCTTAGGGTTGCCCTGCTGTCACTGACAGCGGGCAACCCGATCAGCAGCTGCACGATTAGCGTGCAGCTGCTATTTCTGACAGGACGTTTTAAAACGTGCTGTCAGAAATAGACGTCCACCCATATGACGTTTATATCCTATGGGCGGACGTGAGGCGGTTAATAACTATTAGCCTCCTTAAGGGCTAGAACCCTTGTCATATTCACCCTAACAGAGCTCTATTAGGGTGAATAGGACTTTACACTCTCCCTGCTGCCCTGTGCTTTGTGGACCCAACAGCAGGGAGCTGACCATGGCAGCCAGCCTCTGATCCGCCCCCCCCCAGCTTCTCCCTCTTATCAGCCCCCTCTGGTAACTCAAACCCACCCCCCCTCCCTCCCCAGTATTAATCATTGGTGGCAGTGGCCACAGGGTCCCCCCCCCCCCCCCCCCCCATCATTGGTGGCAGTGGGCAGTTCCGATCGGAGCCCCAGCATTACACTGCTGGGACTCCGATCGGAACTGCCCACTGCCACCCATGATGGGGGGGGGGGAGGAGGGGGACCCTGTGGGTTATGGCCGGCTCATTCATTGGTTGCGCAGTGGCCACAGTCCCTCCCCTTCTCCTCCTACTCTGTTCTTATTGGTGGTTAGCGGCAGCCGCACACAGTGGGGAGGGAGGGACTCCCTCCTTCTCCACTGTGCAAGCTCAGGAGAACATGGTGCGCGCCGAGAGCACGATCATATCGCGGTCTGGTGATATGCACAAATTTATATTGCATATCGCCTATATCGCCCATCCCTACCTAGACCCAGTGTGTTTCCGCATGAATGGGTAGGCAGAATAGGCAGCTAAGTGAGTGTCTACAACAACACTCAACCCTGTGTCGATGCTATATGTTGGGTTGCCCTGATAGGGTGTGTGAGTTACTTCACATACCAATAGTCCTTGAGATTGGAAGACAACACAGACTCCACTCTCAACAGGGCCTCCAGCCTTTATTCACTACAAGCTGCTCTGCTGTTTAAGGCTAGGTAGGACTGCAAACAAACGCACTTGTGCTTGGTTCAAAAATAAGAGCCGTGCCCCGATTCCTTCTCCAGCAGATAACGGCACAGACGTGCCAGCAGGATTAGGATTTAGTCCAGACTATATGTAATGCAGCGGGTCTATTACCCTCCTGGACTGCATTACTTCAGTGAAAAGTGATGTACAGGAATTTCCCGTTTTTTAATGAGACATTAATAAATTATTGTTTTCTTTTTAAATATGTTCTTCAGGCGGTGTGAAATAAGAATAGGTAGTGAACGTACTATTTAGTATCCTGACCGTGTGAGATACTACTGGCACTCCCCAAGTTAAACTAGTTCTAGAGCATCTATTCTAATGACTGCATGTTGTGTCCCTCCACAGTCGGACATTATCCAATCAGAACTGCTAATGTTACTGCGCCCCCCCTTCCCAAACTGGTAACACCCATCTAGATCTTTTTTGCAAACTTCTGGTAATTCATTCAGATCCTCATACTAGGGCTGGGTGCTCATGGGGAAAAAAATTATCTTCATGGACGATTATCAGTTATAATGTCAAATTTTTTGTTTCTTAATAAATTAACTAAATTTAGTCCATGTCCCACGGGGTCTTTAGAAGCTGGATCGTGTTCTCCCAGGTTTCGGTTTCTATTCTGGATTGGGTACATTAGGTTTACACAGGAGTCGGATATCCTGACATGGCTGGGCAGGTGCCACTAACTTTCCATTCTAGGTGTTATGGAGTTCACCAGAATCTCAGAGGTTAACAGCCATAGTTTAGGGAGAGCTGTCACCCCCCATTTCAGTAGAGCAGCCGCTCAACACTCATCCCTCCACAGCCCCAACCATTAAATTGTAATCGGCAAAGTCAGGCCCCATAAGCTGCACATAGAACGAGGGGTGGCATTGGGTTAGGGGACATCTCTGCTGGGTAACCCCATAGGCCCTCCAATAACTTAAGGGTATGGTCGTCCTGCCAGTAGTAGTGGGGGGGGGGAGGAGTCTGGGCCGGTGGCTGTGAAGTGTTAGGACAGCAGAGAATAGGAGAAAATACAAGGTAGTGATTGGCACTGCCAGTGTGTTAGTCACCAGACTGCCATTGTAAATACCCAGCTGCATTACAGGGATGTCAGTGGACCCAGTGACACACTACAACACATTCAGCTGATGACCAGGACTGATGCAAGGCACCTCTGCCCACAGATCAAGCCTTGGTATGGCTGGCATTACTTATAGCACACTTCACGTCTCCTCCTGATCCCCTGTGGGCAGGGGTAAGGGAGAAGCTGTCCCCTACTTCTCAGAAGAGGAAGTGCCCGGGGCAGGTCATCTGACTGTGCCCACCATCTATGCATCACCCTCACTTGTCAGCAGCACTGGGGTACACTGATACCAGGGGAAGCAGCAGCAAGACACACTGGGAGCTTCCTCCAACCCCTAGGCGCCCCATGCTTCTTCCCAGAGGTCGCACTACATTTTTCCAGAAGAGAAAAAATACTCCTCTGACCATTTTTGAGGAGCATTTTTACCCGTGGAGGAGTATGAAATTTGCAGTAATTCAGATACATAAAAAATAGGCCTATACTTGTTCACATCTGCGTTGGAGGCTGCGTTTGGAGCCTCTGTTGAAGATTCTGTAAAAAAAGGCCAGACAAAAAACCTTGTATGAAGGACTTTTTTTGTCTGGTAAAAATAGAACGGAAACTGAACGGACTCCATCATAGTCGGCAGAGTCTGTTCAGTTAGGCCAGGTTCACATCACGTTTTTGTCATACATTTAATGTACACACAAAACTTATATATGTTACCATGGTGGATCTTCCCTGTACTTAACCACTTGGCTATAATAGCCTGCCCACGTACATCACACGCTGCGCTACGTACATCACATGCCTGTGATGTATGTAGCGCCGCGTGTGATGTATACATGCCTGTGATGTATGTAGCGCCGCGTGTGATGTATACACGCCTGTGATGTATGTAGCGCCGCGTGTGATGTATACACGCCTGTGATGTATGTAGCGCTGCGTGTGATGTATACACGCCTGTGATGTATGTAGCGCCGCGTGTGATGTATACACGCCTGTGATGTATGTAGCGCCGCGTGTGATGTATACACACTGCATTACATACATTACACCCTGCACTGTCACCTTCTTCTGCAGGTCCATCTTGATGTTTGGGCTGTAGGCTTCAGCTCCTCCGCTGCCATTCTTCTCGGGTCCTTGCGCGCGCGGCGCTCCTTGCTTCAGCCACCTCCAGGAGCTGGCCCTTCTCCTTCCAGCTTCCCCTGCTGTAGGGCGCTGTATCGCTCCGGTGCCCACCCAAACTAACAAATGGCAAAGCTCCTTGCTGTCCGGAGCTTAGCTATTGGTTATTACAGGCAGCATCGCTGCGCTGCCTGTGCCGTTCACAGCGCGCCCTGCACTGATGAAAAGCAGGGAAAAGTCTAAGGCATATTGGTACGCCTTAGACTTTTTCCAGGGAGTAAAATGGCCTGAACAGACGTCTGACGCTTATTAGGGATCGACCGATTATCGGTTTTACCGATATTATCGGCCGATATTCAGTATTTTGACCGTTATCAGTATCGGCATCTATTTTGCCGATATACCGATAACATATGGGGAACAAGGATCGCGCTGCTGTCAGCGTTCTCCGTGTTCCCTCAGCAGCACAGGGGAGAAGGAAGCAGTGTCTCCCTCCCTCTGTGCTGCTGCTGCCGCCAATGAGAGGAGGGAGGACAAGAGAAGGGGCGGGGCTGTGGCCACTGCGCCACCAATGAAGATGCCTCTCTCATTCATTCATATACAGGAGGCGGGAGCTGGCTGCAGAATCACATAGCCGGCTCCCGACCTCTGAGCAATATGCGATCTGCGGTAGTTAACCCCTCAGGTGCCGCGGATCGCAGCTACCGCTCATAGAGGTCGGGAGCCGGCTATGTGATTCTGCAGCCAGCTCCCGCCTCCTGTATATGAATGAATGAGAGAATTCTCTTCATTGGTGGCGCAGTGCGCCCCCCACCCCAGTATTAAAAACATTGGTGGTGCAGTGCGCCCCCCCAGTTTTAATTATTGGTGGCAGTGGCCACAGGATCCCCTCTCCCCTGCTCCTCCGATCGGAGCCCCAGCAGTGTAAGCCTGGAGCTCCGATCGGTTACCATGGCAGCCAGGATGCTATTGAAGCTCTGGCTGCCATGATAAGCTCCCTGCTGCTGTGTGCACAAAGCACAGAGCAGCAGGGACAGTGTGAGCTCCTATTCACCCTGATAGAGATCTATCAGGGTGAATAGGACAAGGGTTCTAGTCCCTAAGGGGGCTAAAAGTTAGTAAAAAAAAAAAAAAAAAAAACACCAAAATATTAAGTATAAATGAAAAATAAAGATTTACAAAAAAATACACGTTGAAAATAAACATTATTTTTTCCCCTCCCCCACGACAGCACCTTAGAGAGATGGCTCCGCCCCAGGACAGGAAACCTGCAGCATAAAAAGGTGGAGCCGCTCTCCCACCTCAGTGAGGTTTCCTGTCCTGGTACGGGAGCCTGCAGTTGTCGTCCTGACCTGGAAGTCCCGGTAGATGCCGGAGGGTTGGAGGCGGCTTGTTTACCTGTCCGATCATCCCCACAGGCGTCGGGGGCAGGATACCGGTGAGAAGATCCCGGGTCACAAGGGCAGAAGGTGCTGGTCCCTCAGACGAGGAGGACCGCACCAACGGATCTAGGGTGGCCAGAAGGCCCCAGTATTGCTGCAAACCAGCCAGGACGCCACCGGATGTAGACGCTGGTGGGTGGCGTCTGGACAGGAAGTGCCATGCGTTCCACGGCCGTGCGCTTCCGGTCAGGTGACCGGAAGTTCGGCTGCCCGGCAGTTTTAAAACCAACTACATACAGGTATGAGGGTGCTGGAGTTATTGGACGCCGTTGTCTGTTTTCGGTGTGCCTGAAGTGGACCAAGTTCCTGGGCTATCTTGGCGTGGAGAGGTTTGCAGTAACTATGTATCTCTCAGGTGAGAGGAATTCTTGGTGGCAGTAGATAACCTGGGCAATATTTTTGCAGGTTACCTTTTCATTATAGATGAAGAAGGGAGATCTGAATGTGCAGATATTGAAATCTTGCCGCCGGTATTGTGAGTCCTATTCTCGCTCCTTTCAGGGTCTAGGCTGTTACTTAGATTGGGTATATTCCATTTTTCTTAGACGGTGCCTAAGAAGGTGGCGACAAAGAAAAAGAACAAGGAATGCCCTATCTGCAAGTGCTCGCTGTCTTCTACTTATGCTAAGAAGCTCTGTCAGCAGTGCATTGAGAAGACAGTGGCCGAGGAGACTCCGAGTCTTCTAAAAGACATTAAGTCTATTATGTCCGAAGTCAAAAATTCCTTGAAAGCCGGTAGGAAGAGAAGAAGAGAAGTGAGACAGGAGTCCGACGTGGA